>NC_091165.1:20067481-20069981 GCF_040958095.1 Procambarus clarkii
CCCCCCATGCAGGAGACTTCCTCCTGGCAGTACCCATGTCTGCAATGGGCACGCGCCTAGATCCAGAATCCCTTCGTGTAGCAGTGGCCCTCCGCCTTGGTGCCCCAATTCACACTGAATACAAGTGTATTTGCAACAGGGTGGAAGCAGACCAATACGGACTGCATGGGTTGCATTGCGGAAGCACAAAGGGCTGGCATGCAAGACACAACGAGGTCAATGACATCATCAAGAGAAGCCTCGTCTCAGCTGGGTGCCCAGCGGAGAGAGAACCTCGCATCCTAGGGGTCCAAAACCCGTATTTCCCAGCACTTCGCCCTGATGGCATCACCATATACTCATGGAAGGAGGGTAGACAGTTGGGGTGGGACTACACATGTGTATCCACCCTGGCTGACACCTATGTACACTTCGGAGCTGATCAAGCAGGTGGGGCGGCCAACCACAGGGAAACAGCAAAATCACTCAAGTACAGGCGACTGGAAGGTCAATACCTCTTTGTTCCCATAGCGTCTGAGACGCATGGCCCCTGGGGCAAGAGTGCCTTGGGATTTCTCAAGGAATTGGGGTCCAAGCTCATTGACGTCACCAGAGACCCAAGGGCTTCCAGTTTTTTATTTCAGCGTCTCAGTGTGGCGATCCAGAGGGGAAATGCTTGCTGCGTCCTCGGTTCCTGTCCAGAAGCGGAGGAGCTTCAAGAGATCCATAACCTTTAGGCATTTGTCTTGTATGTTTTGTAACCTTTAAATACACAATAAAGGAAAAAAAAGGGAAGGGGGTGGTAGGAGAAAAGCACACAGAAACTGTATTGGAGGGAATACACATTCCCTCCAATGCGTTATATGTGGTTTCCTCCGAGGCTATGGGTCCCCCTTCTTCCAGCCAGATATATATATATATATATATATATATATATATATATATATATATATATATATATATATATATATATATATATATAACTGTGTGTGTGTGTGCTTTAAATTCGATTAAGAGTGAAGCCGCTCTAAATCGCTATTCTTCTCTTCTACCAACAGGGAACACACAGTGCCAAATCGCTCTCATTCTGCCTCCGGGGATTTGAAACGGGTCCTTATGCGAAACACATCTGTCCTGTTGAAAGTGTAAAAGGAGCTTTTGGAGGTTTAAGTACACGTGTTACTTTTGAGAGAAAGATAAGTTGGAAGACATTGTCTCCCAAAACCACAAAGACTCATCCCGCGTTAATAACTTTGAAGTACTATACCGAGTTAAACTAATTTTAGCCTAGGGTATTTAACATGATTTTATTTTTTTTTTTGCCTGTGCTCATAAATAATGCTGTAATATATTCATTAACTTTTTAATTGTATTAAAAGTTAGATTTCACAATTCCTGAACGTGTGTGTGTATATTAATTCATAAATGTGTTTTATAGGTTTGATGATGACAATTTAATTTATCGAAATGTTTCGCAAATTAACATTTTGCTGTTGATCACAACATTTGTCTTCCATATATATGTGAATATATATATATATATATATATATATGTGAATATATATATATATATATATATATACATACCGATGTCTGATATGTTAAATAATGTAGAATTTGGAATTATTTTGTATTTGAAAGTACATCATTGTACCAGAATTGGGGATCGTTGGAGACCTGTAGCCTCCCGCTCCACGTATTCGAGGCAGTAGTGCCTCTTCAATGAGCCACTGGCACCATCCTATCCCAGAAAAATACGACGCCACTATTGGTCGAGGCAGCGAGGCGTAGTCAGAGTACTTCAGTACCCGTCCAAGCAGGCATTTTCCTGTCCTTAAAGATGTCCCAAAACACAATTATATATGTAAATATGATCAACAAAAAACGTGGCAACCGTGTCATTGTACTGAATTTAGACCGTTGGGTTAGCGTGTTTAAAAGCCAAGTTAGTTTCTTCAAGCACATCTAGCTCAATGCAAGTGTATCTGGGTTTATGTCATAGTCAATACAACGTCGTCACTCATGCCAGTAATTGCCATTAAATGTGCTTTCTGCCATCATTACAATTAAAATGCCACAGTCCCTTTTGCTATCCAGGAAAAGGGGTAAACCAATAAGGGTAAGACCAATTGTGGGAACTGTTGATCCCAGTGCTTAAAGCAATTTCATCTCTCTCTGCTTATTCCACGATTACGTCTCCTACTACTGTTGCTACGACGCTGGGTGCAGATACTGCAACATCTACAACATAAAATCTCTAGATAAGTATAATTGTTTGCTTCCCTTAAGAAGCATAAGACCATACTAGCTTAGCGATTCTCGGATAATTGTTTCTGGTGCAATTAGGACTCATTTGGGTATTAATTCTCCGTCTGCATCCCCATGTTCTGGCCCCTCAGTATCACAAATAGTCTTTGATTGCCTAGTCCATGGCCCCTGGCGAGCTTGTACATCGTGATCATGCCTCCTCTGTTTCTTCCTTCTCTCCAGTGGCACTAGTGCCTTTATTTCTTTCCGTAGT
>NC_091165.1:20074981-20097481 GCF_040958095.1 Procambarus clarkii
TTTTTTTTTCAGGTCAAATATCCCCTGTGCGCCCCAAGGGTTTCAGGTAAATTTAGAATATCCCCTGTGCGCCCCAAGGGTTTCAGGTCAAATATCCCCTGTGCGCCCCAAGGGTTTCAGGTAAATTTAGAATATCCCCTGTGCGCCCCAAGGGTTTCAGGTCAAATATCCCCTGTGCGCCCCAAGGGTTTCAGGTAAATTTAGAATATCCCCTGTGCGCCCCAAGGGTTTCAGGTCAAATATCCCCTGTGCGCCCCAAGGGTTTCAGGTAAATTTAGAAATTCGTGTGTAGCGCTTGGGGGTTTTCAGGTAAATTTTGTCAGTCGCAGATTTTAGAAGTAAGGATTTCTTATGAGAAAAATAATTTCCGAGACTTAGAAGTTTGTTAAAGCCTTATGGGAGAAATTCAAATAACGTGTGTAGCACTTTAGGGCTTCCAGGAGAACTCTACGGACATATTTTACATGTTTTCAACTTACAAAATCGTCTATGTAAGCCTTAGTTATTCATATAAATTTAGAAAATCACCTGTGTAAGTCATGGTTTTCAAGTCTCGTACCTCACACCCCCCTCCCTCCCCCCTTACCTCGCAATCTCTCGCGTCACCTTTATTTACTTTACGCCCGGGCAGCCAGACATCGCATACAGGGTACCTCTTATCTTATCTTATCCATAATATCTGGACCGTCCCTCCTCTCTCTCTCTCTCCTTTCATTCAGTTCAGTTCAACTATTTTCCAACATCGTATGTTTTCTCCTTTTCATTAAGCAAGTCAGTTTTACACAAATAAATCATGTTAGTAAGCAAGTTCTAGCTCACGTTCCCCACCTTAGTCCCCTGTCATATAATGAATACTATCATTCCAATCCCTCTAAAATTTAAAAAATAATCATATTTCAAACGTAGTTCAATACAGTAATTTAGTTACCAAGCTCCAGCGCTTGTCCTCCGCCTTAGCTCTCTCTCGTATCTTCGTTAGTATCAGTCCAATTTCCCTGAAATTTTCACCCTCTGTATTTCAGGCACCATAAATAAGATCAAAACAGTTACCAAGCTCCAGCGCTTGTCCTCCGCCTTAGCTCTCTCTCGTATCTTCGTTAGTATCAGTCCAATTTCCCTGAAATTTTCACCCTCTGTATTTCAGGCACCATAAATAAGATCAAAACAGTTATCGAGCTCCAGCGCTTGTCCCCCCACCTTAGTTCGTTTATACAAGATCGTTAGTAACAGTCCAATTTCCCCGAAATTTTTACCCTCTGTATTTCAGACACCGTAAATAAAATCAAGTCAGTTATCGAGCTCCAGCTCTCGTCTCCGCCTTAGTTCTCCTTCGTATCTTTGTAAATAACCCATCAATTTCCCTAAAATTTTTACCCTCTGTATTTCAGACGTAGTAAATAAGATCAAGTCAGTTACTGAGCTCCAGCTCTCGTCCCCACCTTAGTTCTCTTTCGTATCTTTGTAAATAACCCATCAATTTCCCTGAAATTTTTACCCTCTGTATTTCAGACATAGTAAATATGAAGTAAACAATTATAAAACTCTAGCTCTTGTCCTCTGTCCAAGCTCACTTTTGTAAAATCATTACTCTCAGTCCAAATCACCCAACTACATTTTCAGACATAGTAAATAAAAACCAGTTCAGTTATCAAGTTTCAACTCTTGTGCCCCAGATTTGCTCATTTGTACAAGTTCTTTATTTTCCAACTAAATCACCCTGAGATTTAAGATCACCGTATTTTCTAACGTAGTAAAATTAATCTAGACATTAGCCTTAGATCATCAGACATAAATATATTCGATCAAGTCCGTCTCCAGCTTATCTCTTATCCGAGTATTTACTTTACCCTTCTCATCCCCAACGTATCAAAAACCTTCAATAATCATACTGTATTTGCATATTTTCTCTATATTCAGCTGTGTTCTTCACATTTTGTCCGTGTTTTCTGTGTTCATTCCATGTTCTACAAATGTTCACAGTCCCATTCAGTTCATATTTTCACAAGTATCTCCATTTTTTTCTATAATCTTTCTCTTAGTCTCATTACTTTCTCTACAAATTCTAGTCATATTTTCTATGTTTTCATGTTCATCACATGTTCTCTTTACAACTTTTATACTCAATATTCATGCTAACTTCCATATTTTGTGTTCTTTGCAATATTCATGTTCCTCTACAAGTTCATGTTCCTCACAAGATCACTTCGTTTTTTCACCTTCACTTACATGTTTTCTACATTCTTTGTCATATTCTCCATGTTCTTCACAAGTCCATTATTCATTCTTTGTATTCCCTATTCTCCTTATCATGTTTTCATGTTCACTGTATTCATCAACTTTTCTTACATATGTTCTTTGCCATGTTCCCCATATGTTCTCTGGGTTTTTCCCCTTACATGTTATCTAACGTTCCTTAACTAAAAAATCTTTCACCAATCAACTAAAACATAGTCACTTTCGTCATTTCTCAACTAAACTTATTATCCAGTCAACTAAAAATAGTCAGAAATAGCCTCGTTCAACACTGTTCTTAACTAAAACAACCTTTCTCTTAGCTAAAAATTGTCAAAGGAAACTTTTTTCAGCACTTTCTTAACAGGCGCTATGTTTCATCAAGAAAAAATTGTCAAAGGAAACTTTCCAAAACTGTTCATAACTAGCTTTTATCCATCGTCAATCAACTAAAAATAATAACTTTCATCATTTCTTAACTAAACATATTCCCCATTCATCAGAAAATAACCGTGTTCTTCATGTTTCATTGTCATTTCATAACTAAAATTATCTGCCAATCATCAGAAAAAGTCATGTTCATCATGTTTTGGCTTTTTGCTCAACTAAAAGTATTCATCGGTCAACTAAAAATAGTTACTTCATCATGTTTCCTTGTCATTTCTTAACTGAAATATCACTTCTCTCATCTGAAAATAGTCAGGATTAACCTCATTCAACACCGTTCTTAACTAAAACAGCCTTTCGCTTAGCTAAAAATTGTCAAAGGAATCTTTTCAGCACTGTTCATAACTAAAATTATCCATCAATCAACAGAAAAAGCCATGTTCATCATGTTTTGTCTTTTTGCTTAACTAAATTATGTTTTGTCAAGTAAGAAAATATAGTCAAAGATATCTTTCATCGCTGTTCTTAACTGACATTATACTTTGGGGAGCACAAAAATAGTCTCCCTCGTCATATTTTGTCTTTTTCCTCAACTAAAAGAGTCAAATGTAACTTTTTCAACACTTTCGTAACTAAAATTATATATCGCTAAGTAAGAAAAATAGTCAAAGGTGCTCTCCGTTACACCAAAGTTACTCTTTGAGAAATCAAAGACACTCTTCAATACATTAAGGACTTACTCAAAGACACCAAAGTTACACTCAAAGACATCCTTCGAGACATCAAAGACATCCTTAAGACTTCAATGGGACTCTTCCATTCATCAAAGACATTCTCTAAGCCCTCAAAGTTATTCTCAGAACAATCAAAAGTTATTCCAAGGCAACAAAAGTTATTCTCAGAACAATCAAAAGTTATTCCAAGACAGCAAAAGTCATTCTCAGAGCTATCAAAATTATTCTCGGAGTCATCAAAGGTATTCTCTAACTCACTTTGGTCATTAAAGTTAATTTCTATGTTATAAAAGTTTGTCTCAGAGACATCTAAAGTTAATCTTAGAGTTATCAAATGTAATCTCTAACTCACTTTTGTTCATCAAAGTTGATCTCAGAGTTAACAAAGGTAATCTCTAACTCACTCTCGTACATCAAAGTTGTTTCAAAGACATCAAAGTTAATCTCAGAGTTATCCAAAGATATTCTCATGTCCACAAAAGTTATTCACAGAGTCGTCAAAGTTAATCCAAGACATCTTCGTTCTTAAAAGTTATTCTCAGAGACATCTAAAGTTATTCTTTAAGACAACAAAGTCTTTCTCAGAGTCATCAAAGTTATTCTCAGAGTCCCCTTTGTTATTCAAAGAAGCCTTCCGAGACATCCTCGTTCAACAAAAACTGTCCTCAGAGCCATCAAAAAGTTAAATACAGTCGTCAAAGTTATTCTCTAAGTATCTTTTCGTTCATCAGAGAAGCTTTCTAAGACATCTTTGTTCATCCAAGTTGTTCTCTAAGACATCAATCTTGTTCTCTAAGACATCAAAGATGTTCTCTAAATCATAAAGTTAATCTCTAAGTCACCTTCATTCTTCAGAGAAACTTTCCAAAACATCTTTGTTCATCAAAGTTATTCTCAGAGTTAACAAAGGTAATCTCTAACTCACTCTCAGTCATCCAAAGTTAATCCAAGAGACGTCAAAGTTAATCCAAGACATCATCTTTCATCAAAGATATTTTCAGAGACATCTAAAGTTAATTTCTATGTTATAAAGTTATTCTCAGAGACATCTAAAGTTAATCTTGCTCATCAAAGTTGTTCTCTAAACATCAATGTTGTTCTCCAAGACATCAAAGATGTTCTCAAAATCATAAAAGTTATTCCCAGAGCTATCAAAGTTATTCTCAAAGTCATCAAAGTTATTCAAAGAGCTAACAAAAGTTATTCTCTAAGTAACCTTTCGTTCATCAGAGAAGCTTTCTAAGACATCTTCGTTCATCAATGTTGATCTCTAAGTCACCTTTGTTCATCAAAGAAACTCGCCTTCTTCCATCAAGTTATACTTTAAGACAACATTGTTGTTCTCTAAGACATCTTCAGGCATAAAATTTCTCCCCAAATGTAACTAGTTCAGCTTTTCATATCAAACTTACACTTCTGTTAAATATATTTTCTTAGACATTTTACCTTTTAAACTGTTCTCTGAACTACACTGTTCAAACCTACGTAACCTATCCTCTCCACCCAATGTTACTTAGTTAACGTAACGTTCCTAAACCTAACTTTACCTATCCTATCCTAACATAACTTACCTTACCTTACATACCTTTCCTAACTTAACCTGCTTAACCTATCTTACCTAACTTTACCTATGTTACCTTACCTTACCTACCTTTCCTAACCTAACTTTACCTATGTTACCTTACCTTACCTACCTTTCCTAACCTAACTTTACCTATGTTACCTTACCTTACCTACCTTTCCTAACCTAACTTTACCTATGTTACCTTACCTACCTTTCCTAACTTAACTTTACCTATGTTACCTTACCTTACCTACCTTTCCTAACCTAACTTTACCTATGTTACCTTACCTTACCTACCTTTCCTAACTTATCCTGCTTAACCTATCTTACCTAACTTTACCTATGTTACCTTACCTACCTTTCCTAACTTAACCTGCTTAACCTATCGTACCTAACTTTACCTATCTTACCTAACTTTACCTATGTTACCTTACCTACCTTTCCTAACTTAACCCGCTTAACCTATCTTACCTAACTTTACCTATCTTACCTAACTTAACTTTCATAACCTAACTTTACCTATCCTAACATAACTTACCTTACCTTCCCTATCTTACCTAACTTTACCTATCCTAACATAACTTACCTTACCTTCCCTAACTTAACCTAACTTTACCTATCCTAACTTAACTTACCTTTCATAACCTAACTTTACCTATCCTAACATAACTTACCTTACCTTCCCTAACTTAACCTAACTTTACCTATACTAACTTAACTTACCTAACTTATTCTGCTTAACATAACTTACCTTACCTTCCCTATCTTACCTAACTTTACCTATCCTATCCTAACCTAACTTGTCTTACCTAACTTAATCTTACTTTCCCAAACTGATGTATCCTAACTTATCTAGTCAAACCAGACATGATCTAACTTACATAAGTATGCCTTCTTGTCTTTTGTGTTTCGTCAATCATTGTCTCATATTCATTTACTCATTTCATTAGTTAATTTCTCAAATGGTCACTTTGCATTTCAAGTGCTATTTGTTAGAGATTGGATATTTAAGCATTTCAAAGAATTTTTGTCATATATGGGCATTTACTCATTTCATTAGTTAATTTCTCAAATGGTCACTTTGCATTTCAAGTGTTATTTGTTTAAGATTGGGTGTTTAACCATTTCAAAGGTTTTTCTTATATATGGGAACTTACTCGTTTCAAGGGCCAATTTCTCAAATGGTCATTTTTGCAGATCAAGGGTTATTTGTTAAAGTTCATCAAGTTGCTCATAAGTTGTATTTAGTAGGTTCTATCTTATGTTCTTATTCCCCAACCCCTTAACCTAACCTCTTGTAATCTTAGTGTATTTAGTAGGTTCTATCTTATGTTCTTATTCCCCAACCCCTTAACCTAACCTCTTGTAATCTTAGTGTATTTAGTAGGTTCTATCTTATGTTCTTATTCCCCAACCCTTCAACCTAACCTTTCAGATGTAGTTTGTTGAATATATTATCCTTTTCCTAACCTTTCAGATGTAGTTTGTTGAATATATTATCCTTTTCCTAACCTTTCAGATGTAGTTTTGTTTCTCCTTTTTGTATATTTTTACCCAAACCTTCTTTCCTTCTTTACTTTGTTTTCACATATAAGTTCATTCTTTATCATAGTAATAATAAAATTACAATAGTAAAGAATCAGATCTACTAAAACTTGAAATTGAGAAAAACAAGAGCTCAAGGGAGTGAGAGCATGAAAAGAAGAGCAAGGAGTAAGAGAGAGGGGGCGGAAGAAAATGGGACCAAAGAAGAGAGAATGAGAGAGAGTGTGGGCATGGGAGCACTAAGACTTGAATTGAGAAAAAGAAAACTAAGTGAATGAGAATGAGGGTGTGAGAATGGGAGCAATAAGACTTGAATTTGAGAAACAAGAGAGCATTTGAGCAAATGAGGGAGAGAGAGGGGGAGGAAGAGAGAGAATAAGGGAGAGAGATAGAAAAGGAGGGTTAGAAGGAGTAGGAGAATCAAAGTAAAGAAGGAAAGATGGTTTGGGTAAAAATATACAAAAAGGAGAAACAAAACTACATCTGAAAGGTTAGGAAAAGGATAATATATTCAACAAACTACATCTGAAAGGTTAGGAAAAGGATAATATATTCAACAAACTACATCTGAAAGGTTAGGTTGAAGGGTTGGGGAATAAGAACATAAGATAGAACCTACTAAATACACTAAGATTACAAGAGGTTAGGTTAAGGGGTTGGGGAATAAGAACATAAGATAGAACCTACTAAATACACTAAGATTACAAGAGGTTAGGTTAAGGGGTTGGGGAATAAGAACATAAGATAGAACCTACTAAATACAACTTATGAGCAACTTGATGAACTTTAACAAATAACCCTTGATCTGCAAAAATGACCATTTGAGAAATTGGCCCTTGAAACGAGTAAGTTCCCATATATAAGAAAAACCTTTGAAATGGTTAAACACCCAATCTTAAACAAATAACACTTGAAATGCAAAGTGACCATTTGAGAAATTAACTAATGAAATGAGTAAATGCCCATATATGACAAAAATTCTTTGAAATGCTTAAATATCCAATCTCTAACAAATAGCACTTGAAATGCAAAGTGACCATTTGAGAAATTAACTAATGAAATGAGTAAATGAATATGAGACAATGATTGACGAAACACAAAAGACAAGAAGGCATACTTATGTAAGTTAGATCATGTCTGGTTTGACTAGATAAGTTAGGATACATCAGTTTGGGAAAGTAAGATTAAGTTAGGTAAGACAAGTTAGGTTAGGATAGGATAGGTAAAGTTAGGTAAGATAGGGAAGGTAAGGTAAGTTATGTTAAGCAGAATAAGTTAGGTAAGTTAAGTTAGTATAGGTAAAGTTAGGTTAAGTTAGGGAAGGTAAGGTAAGTTATGTTAGGATAGGTAAAGTTAGGTTATGAAAGGTAAGTTAAGTTAGGATAGGTAAAGTTAGGTTAAGTTAGGGAAGGTAAGGTAAGTTATGTTAGGATAGGTAAAGTTAGGTAAGATAGGGAAGGTAAGGTAAGTTATGTTAGGATAGGTAAAGTTAGGTTATGAAAGTTAAGTTAGGTAAGATAGGTAAAGTTAGGTAAGATAGGTTAAGCGGGTTAAGTTAGGAAAGGTAGGTAAGGTAACATAGGTAAAGTTAGGTAAGATAGGTAAAGTTAGGTACGATAGGTTAAGCAGGTTAAGTTAGGAAAGGTAGGTAAGGTAACATAGGTAAAGTTAGGTAAGATAGGTTAAGCAGGATAAGTTAGGAAAGGTAGGTAAGGTAAGGTAACATAGGTAAAGTTAGGTTAGGAAAGGTAGGTAAGGTAAGGTAACATAGGTAAAGTTAAGTTAGGAAAGGTAGGTAAGGTAACATAGGTAAAGTTAGGTTAGGAAAGGTAGGTAAGGTAAGGTAACATAGGTAAAGTTAGGTTAGGAAAGGTAGGTAAGGTAAGGTAACATAGGTAAAGTTAGGTTAGGAAAGGTAGGTAAGGTAAGGTAACATAGGTAAAGTTAGGTAAGATAGGTTAAGCAGGTTAAGTTAGGAAAGGTATGTAAGGTAAGGTAAGTTATGTTAGGATAGGATAGGTAAAGTTAGGTTTAGGAACGTTACGTTAACTAAGTAACATTGGGTGGAGAGGATAGGTTACGTAGGTTTGAACAGTGTAGTTCAGAGAACAGTTTAAAAGGTAAAATGTCTAAGAAAATATATTTAACAGAAGTGTAAGTTTGATATGAAAAGCTGAACTAGTTACATTTGGGGAGAAATTTTATGCCTGAAGATGTCTTAGAGAACAACAATGTTGTCTTAAAGTATAACTTGATGGAAGAAGGCGAGTTTCTTTGATGAACAAAGGTGACTTAGAGATCAACATTGATGAACGAAGATGTCTTAGAAAGCTTCTCTGATGAACGAAAGGTTACTTAGAGAATAACTTTTGTTAGCTCTTTGAATAACTTTGATGACTTTGAGAATAACTTTGATAGCTCTGGGAATAACTTTTATGATTTTGAGAACATCTTTGATGTCTTGGAGAACAACATTGATGTTTAGAGAACAACTTTGATGAGCAAGATTAACTTTAGATGTCTCTGAGAATAACTTTATAACATAGAAATTAACTTTAGATGTCTCTGAAAATATCTTTGATGAAAGATGATGTCTTGGATTAACTTTGACGTCTCTTGGATTAACTTTGGATGACTGAGAGTGAGTTAGAGATTACCTTTGTTAACTCTGAGAATAACTTTGATGAACAAAGATGTTTTGGAAAGTTTCTCTGAAGAATGAAGGTGACTTAGAGATTAACTTTATGATTTAGAGAACATCTTTGATGTCTTAGAGAACAAGATTGATGTCTTAGAGAACAACTTGGATGAACAAAGATGTCTTAGAAAGCTTCTCTGATGAACGAAAAGATACTTAGAGAATAACTTTGACGACTGTATTTAACTTTTTGATGGCTCTGAGGACAGTTTTTGTTGAACGAGGATGTCTCGGAAGGCTTCTTTGAATAACAAAGGGGACTCTGAGAATAACTTTGATGACTCTGAGAAAGACTTTGTTGTCTTAAAGAATAACTTTAGATGTCTCTGAGAATAACTTTTAAGAACGAAGATGTCTTGGATTAACTTTGACGACTCTGTGAATAACTTTTGTGGACATGAGAATATCTTTGGATAACTCTGAGATTAACTTTGATGTCTTTGAAACAACTTTGATGTACGAGAGTGAGTTAGAGATTACCTTTGTTAACTCTGAGATCAACTTTGATGAACAAAAGTGAGTTAGAGATTACATTTGATAACTCTAAGATTAACTTTAGATGTCTCTGAGACAAACTTTTATAACATAGAAATTAACTTTAATGACCAAAGTGAGTTAGAGAATACCTTTGATGACTCCGAGAATAATTTTGATAGCTCTGAGAATGACTTTTGCTGTCTTGGAATAACTTTTGATTGTTCTGAGAATAACTTTTGTTGCCTTGGAATAACTTTTGATTGTTCTGAGAATAACTTTGAGGGCTTAGAGAATGTCTTTGATGAATGGAAGAGTCCCATTGAAGTCTTAAGGATGTCTTTGATGTCTCGAAGGATGTCTTTGAGTGTAACTTTGGTGTCTTTGAGTAAGTCCTTAATGTATTGAAGAGTGTCTTTGATTTCTCAAAGAGTAACTTTGGTGTAACGGAGAGCACCTTTGACTATTTTTCTTACTTAGCGATATATAATTTTAGTTACGAAAGTGTTGAAAAAGTTACATTTGACTCTTTTAGTTGAGGAAAAAGACAAAATATGACGAGGGAGACTATTTTTGTGCTCCCCAAAGTATAATGTCAGTTAAGAACAGCGATGAAAGATATCTTTGACTATATTTTCTTACTTGACAAAACATAATTTAGTTAAGCAAAAAGACAAAACATGATGAACATGGCTTTTTCTGTTGATTGATGGATAATTTTAGTTATGAACAGTGCTGAAAAGATTCCTTTGACAATTTTTAGCTAAGCGAAAGGCTGTTTTAGTTAAGAACGGTGTTGAATGAGGTTAATCCTGACTATTTTCAGATGAGAGAAGTGATATTTCAGTTAAGAAATGACAAGGAAACATGATGAAGTAACTATTTTTAGTTGACCGATGAATACTTTTAGTTGAGCAAAAAGCCAAAACATGATGAACATGACTTTTTCTGATGATTGGCAGATAATTTTAGTTATGAAATGACAATGAAACATGAAGAACACGGTTATTTTCTGATGAATGGGGAATATGTTTAGTTAAGAAATGATGAAAGTTATTATTTTTAGTTGATTGACGATGGATAAAAGCTAGTTATGAACAGTTTTGGAAAGTTTCCTTTGACAATTTTTTCTTGATGAAACATAGCGCCTGTTAAGAAAGTGCTGAAAAAAGTTTCCTTTGACAATTTTTAGCTAAGAGAAAGGTTGTTTTAGTTAAGAACAGTGTTGAACGAGGCTATTTCTGACTATTTTTAGTTGACTGGATAATAAGTTTAGTTGAGAAATGACGAAAGTGACTATGTTTTAGTTGATTGGTGAAAGATTTTTTAGTTAAGGAACGTTAGATAACATGTAAGGGGAAAAACCCAGAGAACATATGGGGAACATGGCAAAGAACATATGTAAGAAAAGTTGATGAATACAGTGAACATGAAAACATGATAAGGAGAATAGGGAATACAAAGAATGAATAATGGACTTGTGAAGAACATGGAGAATATGACAAAGAATGTAGAAAACATGTAAGTGAAGGTGAAAAAACGAAGTGATCTTGTGAGGAACATGAACTTGTAGAGGAACATGAATATTGCAAAGAACACAAAATATGGAAGTTAGCATGAATATTGAGTATAAAAGTTGTAAAGAGAACATGTGATGAACATGAAAACATAGAAAATATGACTAGAATTTGTAGAGAAAGTAATGAGACTAAGAGAAAGATTATAGAAAAAAATGGAGATACTTGTGAAAATATGAACTGAATGGGACTGTGAACATTTGTAGAACATGGAATGAACACAGAAAACACGGACAAAATGTGAAGAACACAGCTGAATATAGAGAAAATATGCAAATACAGTATGATTATTGAAGGTTTTTGATACGTTGGGGATGAGAAGGGTAAAGTAAATACTCGGATAAGAGATAAGCTGGAGACGGACTTGATCGAATATATTTATGTCTGATGATCTAAGGCTAATGTCTAGATTAATTTTACTACGTTAGAAAATACGGTGATCTTAAATCTCAGGGTGATTTAGTTGGAAAATAAAGAACTTGTACAAATGAGCAAATCTGGGGCACAAGAGTTGAAACTTGATAACTGAACTGGTTTTTATTTACTATGTCTGAAAATGTAGTTGGGTGATTTGGACTGAGAGTAATGATTTTACAAAAGTGAGCTTGGACAGAGGACAAGAGCTAGAGTTTTATAATTGTTTACTTCATATTTACTATGTCTGAAATACAGAGGGTAAAAATTTCAGGGAAATTGATGGGTTATTTACAAAGATACGAAAGAGAACTAAGGTGGGGACGAGAGCTGGAGCTCAGTAACTGACTTGATCTTATTTACTACGTCTGAAATACAGAGGGTAAAAATTTTAGGGAAATTGATGGGTTATTTACAAAGATACGAAGGAGAACTAAGGCGGAGACGAGAGCTGGAGCTCGATAACTGACTTGATTTTATTTACGGTGTCTGAAATACAGAGGGTAAAAATTTCGGGGAAATTGGACTGTTACTAACGATCTTGTATAAACGAACTAAGGTGGGGGGACAAGCGCTGGAGCTCGATAACTGTTTTGATCTTATTTATGGTGCCTGAAATACAGAGGGTGAAAATTTCAGGGAAATTGGACTGATACTAACGAAGATACGAGAGAGAGCTAAGGCGGAGGACAAGCGCTGGAGCTTGGTAACTGTTTTGATCTTATTTATGGTGCCTGAAATACAGAGGGTGAAAATTTCAGGGAAATTGGACTGATACTAACGAAGATACGAGAGAGAGCTAAGGCGGAGGACAAGCGCTGGAGCTTGGTAACTAAATTACTGTATTGAACTACGTTTGAAATATGATTATTTTTTAAATTTTAGAGGGATTGGAATGATAGTATTCATTATATGACAGGGGACTAAGGTGGGGAACGTGAGCTAGAACTTGCTTACTAACATGATTTATTTGTGTAAAACTGACTTGCTTAATGAAAAGGAGAAAACATACGATGTTGGAAAATAGTTGAACTGAACTGAATGAAAGGAGAGAGAGAGAGAGGAGGGACGGTCCAGATATTATGGATAAGATAAGATAAGAGGTACCCTGTATGCGATGTCTGGCTGCCCGGGCGTAAAGTAAATAAAGGTGACGCGAGAGATTGCGAGGTAAGGGGGGAGGGAGGGGGGTGTGAGGTACGAGACTTGAAAACCATGACTTACACAGGTGATTTTCTAAATTTATATGAATAACTAAGGCTTACATAGACGATTTTGTAAGTTGAAAACATGTAAAATATGTCCGTAGAGTTCTCCTGGAAGCCCTAAAGTGCTACACACGTTATTTGAATTTCTCCCATAAGGCTTTAACAAACTTCTAAGTCTCGGAAATTATTTTTCTCATAAGAAATCCTTACTTCTAAAATCTGCGACTGACAAAATTTACCTGAAAACCCCCAAGCGCTACACACGAATTTCTAAATTTACCTGAAACCCTTGGGGCGCACAGGGGATATTTGACCTGAAACCCTTGGGGCGCACAGGGGATATTCTAAATTTACCTGAAACCCTTGGGGCGCACAGGGGATATTTGACCTGAAACCCTTGGGGCGCACAGGGGATATTCTAAATTTACCTGAAACCCTTGGGGCGCACAGGGGATATTTGACCTGAAACCCTTGGGGCGCACAGGGGATATTCTAAATTTACCTGAAACCCTTGGGGCGCACAGGGGATATTCTAAATTTACCTGAAACCCTTGGGGCGCACAGGGGATATTCTAAATTTACCTGAAACCCTTGGGGCGCACAGGGGATATTCTAAATTTACCTGAAACCCTTGGGGCGCACAGGGGATATTTGACCTGAAACCCTTGGGGCGCACAGGGGATATTCTAAATTTACCTGAAACCCTTGGGGCGCACAGGGGATATTTGACCTGAAAAAAAAAAGGGCCGCTAGCGCTTACACCCTACTACTGACAACACACATACACAAAGACCTATGAGGCCTCATTATGACATTAAAAAAATAAGGAGGTTATCTTAAGATGATTTCGGGGCTTTTTAGTGTCCCCGCGGCCCGGTCCTCGACCAGGCCTCCACCCCCAGGAAGCAGCCCGTGACAGCTGACTAACACCCAGGTACCTATTTTACTGCTAGGTAACAGGGGCATAGGGTGAAAGAAACTCTGCCCATTGCTTTTCGCCGGCAGCTGGGATCGAACCCAGGACCACAGGATCACAAGTCCAGCGTGCTGTCCGCTCGGCCGACCGGCTCCCTGTTACATTGGTTGTCAGAAGTGTTAGATGGATGTTAGAAGCTTTGCCTCGATGCTCTAACATTGATCTAGTAAAAATATATATCACGCAAAACGAATCTATTATGAGTTCTACGATAAAATGACAATAGTTAAACAGGAAAGAGAGAGAGAGAGAGAGAGAGAGAGAGAGAGAGAGAGAGAGAGAGAAAGAGAGAGAGAGAGAGAGAGAGAGAGAGAGAGAGAGAGAGAGAGAGAGAGAGAGAGAGAGAGAGAGAGAAGGGTGGACTATGTGTTCTACGATCGCCAAATAGCGTTTTAACATTGTCCCGCATGTTAAAAGCTTCTATACAAACTCTGTAAACAAACTGAAAGTAGTTGAAGAACTGCAGGGATGTGTGAAGAAACAAAAGGAGGTGGTGAGAGAAGGTAATTATCAAGAAAAAAATCTCAGCAAGACAATTTCAGAATCGACTGAACGAGGTGAATTCAGTGTGCACGTGACTACTTGTCTACACCATTGATCATTGGTTTAGTAGAGGTTTCTGGCTTTAAACAATTTGGTGTGTCTTTGGATAATATTTGTCTGCTTCTGACGAAGGAAGAATTTTCTTGTCAGGTAATTATCTGACTTTGTGTGAATTTGTAGATTCATGTTTTTCACACATTTCGCATTTTTTAAATGAATTGAACACCAAATTACAGGATCTGGCCAAAACGTGTAATGTTTAATAACATAAAAACCTTAGAAATGAAACTAAAATTTGTTTCAATGTGATCTCAACAATGGCACTTTCAAACGTTTCCTGACCTTAAAAAAACACAGGACAGATCTTGAAATTCACGAGAAAGCAAATATTCAGAGCCTTCACAGTCAGTTTTCGAGCATCATCGATACAGTTGCTGATAAAAAAAATTCTAAGATTTACTATATTAAGGTCATTTGAAGAAACTGCAAAATTCGTGAAATATGCCGACAGTGTAACATTAGAAAGACTGAATTGGCAAATAGTGCATTAGATTGATGTAGATAATTTTTAAATGCAATTGATTAACAAAGCCGCTCAATTTTTATACAAAAAATTTTCAATTTAGGAATTGAACTATAGAAAATATTGAAAGAGATCGGTTAATAACAAGATCAACGCAGAAAATGAGGCTTTGCAACTCAGGAATTCCAGTCGTAAAAGTTTTGCGTCTGAAAAATTTTGCAATGTCAATATTAACAGCATTTTTATCAACAAATACACGCGAGTCATTGTTTTCAGTGTGGAATCTATTGCTACATATATAGTTGTTAAGATAACCAAATACAAACTTGATATAAAGTATGTTATCGTTGGTGCAGTAGCAAAAGTCACCCTCGGAGAAATATAACCCATATTTTCCTCTTTTTTATATACAAGTTTTATGAAATGAATCAATGCTTATAATTTCACGTTCACATTTCTTGTTGCTCATAAGGTCAAATTATTACATTATATATTATGATATTTTTTAATTGAGTTGTTAAAAACATAAAATATTAATTATTTTTAACAAGCTTTCTAAAAAGCTTTCATATATTTCAATGTCTCTCTCTGCTATACTTTTGTTAATAGTAAAACAATAAATATACTTGTAAATAAACAACATAACTTCTTTCGTCCCTTCAAGCTCATTATTATTTTTATTATTATTATTATTATTATTATTATTTTATTATTAATTCGTTAATTTTACTTCTTGGGAATGACTACCATTAATAACATATAATTAATTCCTAAAGCTGTACCCTTTAATACTACTCAGAGGAATTATTGGTTATTTAAACAGACTTCTTCAAGAATGCTTTCAATCATTATTTTCTATTTCTCCATAGAAAAAAGGTAAAACACCAATATAATACTAATATCTTCAACTCGCACTTCCCATGGGTACCCGAGATGATGTCTCAGATCATTGCCATTTGGGGAACAACTCTTGAAAAGGTTAACCGTCCCTGGCCATACACGTTTGCCAGGATGCGACCCATAACAGATCCCTAACTCTCAGGTACATGTTTACTGCTAGGTCAACAGAGGCATCTGTTGAACAGAAACGTGGCCAACTATGTCTGTCCTCCCACGGGAATCGAACCCAGGACCTTTTGGTTGTCACACAACAGCACCTATGGTACAGTGTGTCAAACCTGGCCCTGGGCTGAGCTTGGGGAGTAGAACTACTCCCAGAACCCCCATCCAGGTTCAATCCAGGTTCAAAGTGTAGAATAGATCCCTTGTGGAGTAAAGGTGCCACCAGCACAGTCAGATCTCACACTAAAAATATTTAAGAAATACTCAAGAAAAAATGTGAAAGTCTTCAAGTGTCAGTTAAACAGGGTCCTGCAAATCATTAAAACGAGTATGGCCAAATGATGACTTGTGGGAGCAGAAGAACTTTTGATACCTATTACAGGCTAACTAGACGTTCCGTAAAAACTCATTTAACGTGCATTAAGTATGATCTGTTTAAGTAAAACATCTCAAATCTTTTGCTATGCGAACGCGTAAAAGACAGTTGAGGCACTTGTAAACAGATGTGAAATCGCCGCTCGGAAATAAGTAAACACTGCTCGGATGAAAGGAATCACCGCTCGGGGGGAAACCCGAGAGGCCAGCTTTGAAACTATGAGAGTAAATGATGAACAAACAAACAATAGGTCTCCCTAAACATTTTTTCCATGGTCTAAACTAGAGCGCAGACCTCCAGACCTTTGAACTACATGGGAAAAATATATAACACCGTTCTCATATTCAAGACTCGCCGTTAGTGCCATGTCGCAAGAGTTGGAGACATCAAAAGCATTCGTGACTTTTTACGAATTCTGGAAGATCAATCTAATCAGTGGGAAACATGCTCAAAGAGCGGCGATGTACCCAATTCTTAAAAATAAGGTCAGACTGCATAAAGGGATCAATTTCCTCTTTGTACAGCTTCCAGCGAGAGGCTTCGTCTATTCTTCTCCAATCCGGAACATGTTTTATGTCATTTATATCGTAGGTAAACACAAATTTGAACATATTACGATTGTGTATTAATTTTGAGACTAGTGGTTTACTTTGTTTTATTTTGTCTTCAATAGAGAGAGGTTATGTTTCAGTCTTGAAAGATTTCTCTCTCTATTTTCTGTAAAGAAAAATTCCATTCTAGTTAAATGGATAAATGAAACTGGCTTCCTGTATGAATATATACATTGTCAGTAATAATTAATTTTTTCGCTAAATATAACAGCTTCTCATGCAGGAAGCCTTACTGGATATTATCCTTTCACTTTGGTTTCATATCTGTCTTTGTTGGATGAAATTAAAGGATCGAGCAATCTCTTTTAATATGCATAATCCTATTGACGTATTTTAATCACAATTTACTGATTTTCCTCACCTGTTGCTGGATATTTTGACAGATTGGGCATAGTGCAATTTGCTTCGTTTCGCCTCATAAACCCCTCGTTCGATTCCCAGGAACGATATCGTTATGACATGTTTCCTTTCACCTAATCTATCTGTTCCTGGGAGTTAGGCTGCTGTTATGGGAAAGCGTCAGTATAGTCTTACCTTTGGGTGGACCTCCAGACACTTAGCAAAAGTTCCTGACAAAACGAATTATAAATTGCCAGGTGGCTGTTGACAAGTCAGAACTGAATCTTTTGACTTGTTTTGACACTGAAGCTTTTCCCTTACCCCGTCTCCCTCGGGTCGCGGTCTGAGGGCTAATATACCAAGTATCGGGAAATGGGAAGTGAAGGAAATGGAACTAACATGAGAAAGCGCCAAGCCATTACGACTATATAGCACTTGGAAGGGGTCAGGATAAAGATTTGAGATGGGACGGGTGGAATGAATGGTGCCCCAACCACTTGAACGGTCGGGGATTGAACGCAGACGTGCGAGACCGTCGCTCTACCGTCCAGCCCAAGTGGTTGGGCATCGAAGAGTGGGAACAAAAATAAATTTGTTTAAACATTTCCAGCACTTTTCCAACATTCTATTTTCATATACTCATTGCCATGGGAATAGTGCCAACCTTGTCTTTAGACTGGAAGATTACATGTATGTATAGCACAAATCTATTCTTAAGACAGACCAACACCCTAAATTAATAATCAACAGATGTACAGAATCTACAGAATCAAAACTAACAAGGAATTTTCTTGATGAACACATTAACTCATTAAATTTATCGTTATGAGCAAAGTATACATCCGTACAACTCTAGATGTATTCAGAATCGACCAAAAAACATCAAAATTATACATTATTTTAAGACTAAGAAGTTTTGTATAAAATATAACTCACTTTCTCGTGAAAGGCAGAACTATTTGTACACATGTCCACCATGAGGAGGGAGGGAAGACCTCGCCAACCTGTGAGGGAAGGCTCTCACCTTCTCCTGTAGATTTCAGACTGACAGTCTGAAATTCCTATAGGTGGGCCTAAAGACTTTTATGAAAGGCTCCTCTTAGTAAAAAGAATAAATCTTTATGCAAGAAGATGAACTTTCCTCTTCAGGAGCCATACCTGGTTATAACTACTTTAATTTTGTATAAACGCGTTACCATCACTGTAGAAGCACCACCACACCGTCACCACAACACCACCAGCAACACCACTACATGATCAGGACAATACTACCACACCTCTAACAACGTGACCACACCATTACACTAAATTCACCACGCCCAAACCCACGGCATCACACAGGCCCCGCCACACAACTACTTACACTATCACATAAACACCGGCCCTGCCACATCACACCAACACTACCACACCCAAACCACTACCACACCCACCAGCATTGCAATACCCCAAGACTAACAGCACACACACACACCCACACACACACACACACACACACACACACACACACACACACACACACACACACACACACACACACACACACACACACACACACACACCAACCACGCAACAGTCGCCATATCACATCCTCCCACTAAGAACAAGATAAAAGTTCCACTCAACACTCCCAGTAAAACTGCACCAGAGATATCCCGCAAGTACTCATGGGTCCCGTGAGACAAGGAAAGGCACAGATGCAACACAACATAAAGGCGAATAAAATAAAACCCGTACAAGAACACAGAGAAAGATACTTAAGAGGCACAGAAATAAGAACACCAGAGAGAAGAGAAGAGAAGAGGAGAAAGATCGAGAGAAAGCGGGAAAAAAATGAGAGAGCAATACAAGAATTCCCTGTAGTCAGCAGGGCGTCATTAGTGCAATGAACGCGATTTTTTTTGGTGTCTGTGTTTTGTTTTTGTTCTCGAATGTGTTCGCGAAATATTTCCTTCTGCGTTGGTCTTCATTTTCAGTTGAATTTTTGTTGGGGGCGGTATGGTAGCTTGGCGGTAGAGAGTGGAAAGTGGTGCGTAGGGAATTATAGTGATTCGAAACGAATAGAAAGCTTGTGATGGTAGCGGAGACGTGGGTAAGAGGTAGCCCTGCGATAACCAATTGGTTATGCTAGCAAATTTAGTTGAAGTAATACTAACATTAACAGAGAAGCGGCGTCATTAGGGAAGGGATGGACGCAAACAGACAATTTTAACAACCGCAATAACAAAGCAGAAACTGAGTTAAACACACATACAATGTTAGGCAAATGGCTCGACCAGGCTGCCCAGCATTCGCGTAATAAAAGAAAAACCATTGGACAATGCACTCATCAAACTGCATTCATTTGAATATGCTTTCATTGTTGAGAGTTAGTGCCTGAGCACTTCCTCACACGCGAGTGGTCACAAGTGTATTAAGCAAGTGTTTTGGTCCTAAAGTGGATAATTACAGGAGAGTAAAGAGTTTCTAGGGTAAATAAATGACCCACCACAGGAGCACAATGCCCCAAAAGCGGTGAATTATGTTCGGGTAATGAACACAAATCTGGATGGAATAATGAATGAATTTGGGCGAATTGCAAGAGTGGTTACAGAAAATGTAGTTTAATTTCCCTTCTAATTACAGAAATGCAGCTAACAAGAATCATTAGAGATGCAGTTTTTTCATCGGGTTATCAGGTGGTTATAGAGGAGGTAGCACTGATAACGATCATTCACTGGTGACTTTAGGAAGTACAAGTGGCACAGGCAGTTAACCCCAGATGTTTCAACAGTTACAACAGAAGAAACGAGAGTTAGTGGCACTCGTCATAAACCAACGTTCCATTAATGGGGCTGTCCCAACGTTTTAAAATATTCAAGTTCATTTATTTTCAAAACACAAGAATGCTGGGATTTTTAGCGACATCTTAAGTTTCATTTCAAGGTAATGTGTTTTCTTCAGGACACTCATTTGGATATGGATAATAACAATAAAACTAAATTGGAAAACATGTTTATACTTTTATCTGTCATTTAAATATTTCTCAAATTCACTTCAAGGTTTTTGTTTTGCTTTGAGATAATAAAACACATCTCCCACGAACGGAGTAGTTAAGGCTATTTCTTCCCTCCTTTCTCATCTTACATCTCCAACTTTCTCTATTTTTGTTCTTCATCCTTCTTACCTATCCCCCATATTTCTGTTCCGTCCAACCCACACCCCCCTTCTCCCACACGCCCCTTCTCCCACACGCCCCCTTCTCCCACACGCCCCCTTCTCCCACACGCCCCCTTCTCCCACACGCCCCCTTCTCCCACACGCCCCCTTCTCCCACACGCCCTTCTCCCACACGCCCCTTCTCCCACACGCCCCCTTCTCCCACACGCCCCCTTCTCCCACACGCCCCCTTCTCCCACACGCCCCTTCTCCCACACGCCCCCTTCTCCCACACGCCCTTCTCCCACACGCCCCTTCTCCCACACGCCCCTTCTCCCACACGCCCACTTCTCCCACACGCCCCCTTCTCCCACACGCCCCCTTCTCCCACACGCCCCTTCTCCCACACGCCCTTCTCAACGCCCTCACACCCATCTGGACTACCCCCCCCCACCTTTTCAGCACCAAAGTTACTAGTGAGGGTTGTCACGTGCCCGTCTAATAATGCTCGAGACTAGCACAGAATCCCATTAATTTCCCCACTCCAAGCAGGTGGCCCAGGTAGTGAGGTTAAAGAAAGATGGGACCACCTGAACCCCAGTATTTTTATAGGAACGTGAATACAGTTTAATATAATGAGAGACACATATACTACAGAACAACTTGTGGCCCTCTGAAGGACACAGCCACGGCAAATAGTGGATTGGATCTGAATTTAAATATATAAGTTCCACGCACTGGGAACTGACAATAAAGTGGACTTGCACTTATCACTAACATATACACACCTTAAAATACTTGTCCTACTTACACGAAACAAAACACCATACTTAAACCTAGTAGCCACATGGCTTCCCTGAGATCAGACCACCATTCTCCATTTTTCCCCTAGAACGAATGAAGGGGAGGATGATTGATTGATAAAGATTAAGCCACCCAAAAGGTGGCACGGGCATGAATAGCCCGTAAGGAAGGGGAGGTATTGATTGATGATTGATAAAGATTAAGCCACCCTAAAGGCAAGGGCATGAATAGCCCGTAAGTGGTGGGCCTTTTGAGATGTTACCAGTATCAAGAGCTGATACTGGAGATCTGTGGAGGTGCGACTGCACCCTGCGTGACGGGAGATGTCTCCCGTGTTGGGGGAAGGCATGGGTGCGCCTTCTTTATATGGGCATGGGACCGTGTTCAAGTATGCAATACGTTCGGACACTGGCCTAGTTAGTAGTTAAAATACTATTCCCTCTTCTTAATCATTTGCTTAGAACTGTTAGGCAGATCTAAGCTGGTAATTTAGTTAACAATCATTTAACACAAATAGAACCATACAATTAACAATAGTCTATTTAAAACATAGAACATTTCTAAGGACCAGTGGCAGGCCTGGTACAAACTATGGGTTGTCAGATGCATGATAAAGCATCAGTCATTTCTCTATCTTAGAATACTAAAAGACCAAACTCTCACAATGGGTGGCAAAATGGATTTCTAATTACATGCAAGGTTTTTCTTTACTGAAACTAATAGGTACGTCATACACTTTACAATTAACCTGAGGGGTAAAACAGCATTGCCGTAGCCGCCATGTTAGGTGGCTTAAGCTATCTACATTATGTGTGTGAAATCCCACTAGTCCAACTTACACTGGGAAACTCAACACAGTCGGCCTTAATCCGCCATCAAAGTATTACTAATCAATCTAGATTCCTGGTAACATCTCTCTAGTTCCAGCAATTCAACATTACTACTACTTAGTACTTTCCCTTATTCCTGGAGTTGGTAATCTCTCATCCCGTCCTCAGCTCACGGCCCTTAATAGTCGCTTAAAACTCAAATCACTAACCCACTGGCTATTCTCAGCGTGTCTTTACATATAAAATCCATACAACACTCTATTAAGAATTCATGGATGTTTTTAATGTAATATAATACTAGCTACAATAAGGCAACGCCTGATATCTTTTTTTCTCTTAATTTCTATTTATAATAGAAAGTTGCGAGTTCCTTATTTTTTCCACTGGGATTAACGGATTCGTAACAAGGGTGAATGCTGGGTGTGTGATGTTGTCAGCTGATGCAATATACGTCATGTTGGCAGG
>NC_091165.1:20099981-20114981 GCF_040958095.1 Procambarus clarkii
TCCCAGGTCATAGTCTGTCCTCATATCCCAGGTCATAGTCTGTCCTCATATCCCAGGTCATAGTCTGTCTTCATATCCCAGGTCATAGTCTGTCCTCATATCCCAGGTCATAGTCTGTCCTCATATCCCATGTTACAGTCTCCTCTCATATCTCTTCCTAGTGCTATACAGTCTTACTGGCTTAGCATTTTATCTTCATAATTACAATACCTAATCGTTATGCTTTATCTTGAATGGGATAATTAATCTTTAATATTTTAAATACGATAATTTTATCTTTAATACGGTACCCCGTATTTATATACATTTGTGCTTGTATCGAGTACTTTAGTAGCCATAAGTGAACTGTCATGTCTATGTATTACATTTGAAATATATTTTGTTGGGATTTAACCAGGATTAAATTCACTGTGTGCTTGTAGGGTATTAAACCAAACTCTCTGAGCACTATCATTTAATGATTACCGTTTAAAGACCTTAAACAATGTAGGAGGTTCCAGTCGGGGTTATTACGTGTGATATGTATATATATTCCACTTTGTGCGCAACCCATCCTCGACTCAAGTCCATTACATCCAGCGGTCAACCCCACAGACGCATTCATAAATTTTAACATGCTGTTTATTCAAAACGGGAATTTTCTCAAGTATAAATTAATATTATAATATATTAGCATATTGTGTATATATAGGCATAGGATAGGTTAGATTATGTGTTTAGGTTCTGTTGGCGATTATTTGTATTTGTAGTACGTGGGTGAAGCATTTATAGCGTTGTGATTCGAACAAAATTCGTCAGTGAAGCACTTGTTCCGGATATGTTCGAACGTCAGCAGTTGTGAGTCGTGTGTAAACCGCTTTTCATTCATAAACAGGGGGTTTGGCGGGTGCATGGAATCACTTTTGGATCTTTGTTTGGAGGACGGGCTGTTGTGCGAGTGCGTACACAAGAATCATAATACTTTGATGATTCTTCGAGGATTCGAACCGAATTCGGATTCGAGCGCCTGAGTATCGACCACTAGCAGGCCAGAACTATTCCCTCTCTCGCTTGGAGAGTGTCATACGTGTAGGACGGTCATGTGGCCTCGATGCATCCTTCATTCCACTTCACTCGTGGTTTATTGGTACAGATATTTCATCAATTCCTTGAATATACTAGGATCGTCCTGAGCAACACAGTCTGAGTTAAGCTTTAATGAGTTCCAATTCTTGAGGGATCGTTTAGGTATTGAAATATATATATATATATATATATATATATATATATATATATATATATATATATATATATATATATATATATATATTATTAAATATGACCGAAAAAGTCTGTCCGAAATATGACCGAATTTTGGAGAATTGATTTTTGAATTACCACCAACAGTGAAAAGAAATGTACGAAAGATAGAGAAAATTCGTGTTAGAATTATTAATCTTACTGTTTCGGTCATATTTAATAATATATGTCTACAGGAAAGACTGCTACCAAAATATACTAATATATATATATATATATATATATATATATATATATATATATATATATATATATATATATATATATATATATGTATATATATATGTATATAATATATATTTTGTTTCTCCTACTTATTTCAGGTGTTTCTGCTGATTGTGTGTGTATGTGTGTTTGTGTCTACACTTAGTAATGCTTCATCTTCGTGGTCATATTACCTTTTCTTCTCACCTAGTAATGTCGTTTGATTTTCTGTTATTTCATGCAAAGCTTATCTCTCTTCTCTGGTACAAGTCATGAGGAATGTTTTAAAAGCTTTCTAAATCATCCACTAATGCATTTCCAGGTTCGTGTTTCATGTTGGGGCCTGCATATTCTAGGACTGGCCTTAAGAACCATGCATATAATTGTAATTATTCCTTGCTTAAACTGATAAAACCTAACTTCATTACTGAAAGTTTTTTATGATTTCATGATATTCTGATCTCCGGTGTTAAGGTGTGGGGTCCCTCCAATTCCAGGGAGGCCAGATTCACGATGCAGTTACATAAGCACTTACGAACCTGAACATCTTTTTTCTAGCTTTGGCAGCTTTGCTTACAGTTATTGAACAGTTAAATGTGCTTCGAAGCACCAGGAAGCTTTTTATAACAATAAAAACAGTTGATTGGCAAGTTTTCATGCTGGTAAACTGTTTAATAAATGTAACCAAAGCCGTCAAAGATTGAGGAAAGATGTACACGGTCGTAAGTACTTGCGTAACTGCTTGTTGAATCTGGCCCCAAGTCTTTACAAAAGTCAATTCTTGCAATTTTCTTCCTCGAGACCCCTGAATGGTCCATCTGGCAGGCTCTTCTTACTAGAAAACCTGAGTACTTAATGTCTTGAGATTAAAACTCCAACAGCCATTTTCTCACCCATACATGCTGCCTCAACCTGTCATCCTACAAAGAACGTCGCATTTCGATCGTATGCGTTACATAAGGCCAAAAATGATCGTACTAGAAAATGGAAGCGTCTCACGAAAGTGACCGGTACTGTCCCGTTTTCTGTTTTGGAACCTCTGGTAGGTTAGGAGAGGACACTCTAAATTGACCGTTTTCTAGACGTTGGGAAGCCTTAGGACTGGCTACCTAGCTCGGTCCTGCTGTAGTATGGTAGTCCTTTCCGTTCGAATCTTACCCTTCTCATTTCTTTTAATCCGTCGGTATTATCATATACGAATCTACCTCCTCCTCTGACAGGCCAATTATATTAATAAAACATTAGTGGTCCAATATATGCTCTTTGATTATGGCTCATGAATATACCTGAGTCTCCGACGGGTGTTATCCCAGCTGGCCTGACGTTTCTCACAAGAAGAAAATAATTGAGAGTTAAGGATAAAGAGAAACTAACATTCGCCATTATAAAGAAGAGTACCACCTTAGAAACACAACTTACACAAACCACAGATCAGAAAGTGAAGAGGCGACGACGTTTCAGTCTGCCCCGGACCATCATCAAGTCGTGTGATAATATTCCATTATCACACGTGTTGATAATGGTCCTGGACGGACCAAAACGTCGTCGTTTCTTCACTTTGTGATATGAGATTTGGTCATCATATCTTCAGCCACGTTATTGTGACTCATCGTCTGTATACATTACATCATAATTGTCATTAAGGGTCCAGTATACAGAGCCTACCAGATATAACACGAGAAACAGAGCTCAGGGAAAATACGGCCCAAGACATGATGGAATACATCACTCAGAAGTGTAAGGAGGCAGCAGATAAGCTTATTCCGGTCCAAAAGGAGGGGGGGGGGGGAGAAAGGCAGATGAGAAACCCATGGTTTAATCAGAGATGTAAAAAAAAAAACCTACCAGAAACCTGTAATTAATGAATCACTTACAAATAATTCAGTATTACTCTATAAGCGCTTGACACTTTATCTTATTATACAGAAAACTTAGGCAATAATTAATTTGCCAGAAAATAAGCCTCAATATACCTATAAGGTATAAATATACCCTTCAGGAAATGGCATCTTAATGAAATGAGGAGCTGAGTTCCGACACAAAGCATATATTGTGCAGATACCAACTACCTAGAGAGTGTATACCCAAGCTGAGTGAGATCACAACACGGGCTAACTGCAAGTTAAACCAATATAGAATACAGCAATATTGCATAATTAACTCTACAGGCAACATAACATTGCAAACGGAGAAATACATTTACTGTGAATTATGGTTAAGTTTGGCAACAGGTCCGTATTTCAAATACATCAACTTAAAGCGTAACACCGTATGCAAACAGAATTTATGTACACGTAAGAGTTGGCCAGACAAACTTAACTGAAAACTATATGAATTTAGAAGTAAACTATATAAATATACAATTTAGCAAAAGTTATATTAATTTTTCAATAATGACACCAACTGCAGCCCATCCTCCTGCTTAGATAGGACTTTTTGTAAGTATGTTGGCCATAGTACATAGACGTAATGGACAATTAATTGACATTTAGTATAAGTTGGTACTA
The DNA here is from genome assembly GCF_040958095.1 of Procambarus clarkii. Classification (NCBI taxonomy): domain Eukaryota; kingdom Metazoa; phylum Arthropoda; class Malacostraca; order Decapoda; family Cambaridae; genus Procambarus; species Procambarus clarkii. Next base: position 20,103,992 of record NC_091165.1, read on the forward strand.
TTCAGTTTATAGACCCCGAAAAAAATAAAGCTAAAATCCAAACTTAAATATTTGTTTGCCTATTATTGCACATATATATGTACTATATTTGGCCCCAGATAGCATGCATTAGGCATAGGATAATTAGGTTAGGACAAGTTTTCTTTTCCACATCTGTAGACAATCATTTCCGGTTTGACCGAATTCATTAGTACCGATTTCTACTCTCTCATTGCCTTTTACGTCAATATGTGTGCGATGGTCCTCATCTTTACTATAAGTAGTACCTGTACAGGAGAATGAGCTGGTGAATAAAGGATGACAGCGATGGCTGGTAAGAATTCAAGGCCACATGGACCACATGGAAGAGTATTCAACCCTCCACTACAGGTTCACACACACAACATGCAATTTATATATAGGAGCTGGCTCGTATGGGCCAATAGGCCTTCTGTAGTTACCTTTCATTCTTATGTTCTTAATACACGAAATGATTTGTAACTAGAAGTAAATGACATGTACATTAGCGAACAGTAGTGTGAAGTGGTACAGAAGTTCACTACAGGTCTAGAACATGTAGAATTTTTATCCATCACTGCTACAGAATGACAAGGAAAGGTTGGCATCCATGAACATACAGTCAGGTCAATAAGGTGACTGTTAGTCACTGGCCCCACTCACTCTGGCTTGTGTACACACCAACGGCTCGCTCTCTTAAGTCATGTATTACACAATTACTATTGAAGTGTATTAATACACAATCACTAATCAAGAATGAATTACACACCCACAATGAGATGTAAACAATAATAATTAACATTGTGACTTTATGTAGAGGTAATCCTGACGAGTGATGTTCTAATGGGGAACTAAGTTACGGGCTAGTTATGGACTAGTCTTAATAACTAGGTTCCATTATGGTCCACGTACGTAACCCCTGCAGGTCTCCGCTTCCTTTCACTACTATCGTTGCAGACGATGAGAATGGTCCAGGACGGACCGAAACGTCAACGTCCCTTCACAACCCGTTCTCGCACTTTCCTTAAGTCAATATTGTCTTATTAAATAAGTGCATATGTGACATACTAATTTATTGTGAATATTTTAGTTTACCTTGAAAAGCTTCATAGAAAACACCGACCTTACCTAACCTTCTTAGTATGTTAAGATAAGCATCTTATTGCTTCGTAATAACAATTATTACTTAACCAATTATTGGTATAGGTAAAGTAATAATTGTAATTACGAAGCAATAAGATGCTTATCTTAACATACTAAGAAGGCTAGGTAAGGTCAGTGTTTTCTATGAAGCTTTTCAAGGTAAACTAAAATATTCACAATAAATTAGTGTGTCACATATGCACGTATTTAATAAGTCAATATTGATTATAAGAAAGTGCGAGAACGGGTTGCCCTTTACTGTCTAGTGTGGGGTCTGGTCAATATCTACTGTTACCTGTTCATATGGCTTTGGCTATTCCTTAACTTTAGTTGCTACGTCATTTGCAAACAGCCACTTCGACTATCCCCAAACTCTGTGTACTCATGCCGCTCCTTAGCACGTGGTTGGTTACCTTGGTGCTCTGCTGTCTGAACACTCTCCCGGTCTCTGCTGGCTGCGATCCATAGCGTTTCTTAGTTGTCTGCTGAGGTATGAGCTGTTGATGACAAGACCGCACACTAGAATATGAAGGGACGACGACGTTTCGATCCGTCCTGGACCATACTCAAGTCGGTTGTGAGAATGGTCCAGGACGGATCGAAACGTCGTCGTCCCTTCGTATTCTAGTGTGTGGTCTGGTCATCATACTTTAGCCACGTTATTGTGGCTCATCGCCTGCACATGGGTTGTTGTTTTCTCTCTCTCTCTAATCTATCCTTTTATATTAGTGATATATTTGTCGGCGGGTTTCCCGCACGCATAGCCTATTAAAGCATCGTTTTATTTGTAGTCTTCCCAATTTGTTAGCTTTTCCCCTCTGAGCTTCCTTGAGAAAGGCTGTCCCACTCTTCTGTAGTCATCATGTTATCTCCCTTACGGTAGTCTCCTCTCAGGCTATTTACTCATGTTATCTGTTCTCGTTAATCCTTTTCTCTCACCTCCATTAATCACTTCCCACCATTTCTTTTTCCCAATCCCACTCCTAGATCTTTAACCTGATCCTCCTTCCTAGGGCTATGTAGCCGTAATGGCTTGGCGCTTTCCCCTCGATTATTCCTTCTCCTTCCCCTTCATTAGTCTCTCCTGTAGTGTTACATTATGTAGTCTCACCTGTAGCCTCCTCTAATGTAGGACCGTCAGCCTCCCGAGCCTATTATGCACTCCTGCTTGAACGCGACTGTGTACTCGAGGATTTCCACCGTGGCTCATCTTACCCATTCACGACCCCCATCACTCTGGGTGCACACTCTGGGTGCACACTCTGGGTGCACACTCTGGGTGCACACTCTGGGTGCACACTCTGGGTGCACACCGGGTCAAGCGTTGTCTCTACATTAGTTCCCCATTCACTATGTTGTCTGTGTGTTATGCGCAGCTTAAGCGTCTAATTTCGTCCTCCACGTATAGTCCTCTCTGTGGAGATGGACGATATCATGGAAATTAGTCTATTACCATTATCATAGACCGCATTTGGTTAACTAGCCTAAGGTAATGCTCTCTCTGTCTGTCTCTCTGTCTGTCTCTCTGTCTCTGTCTCTCTGTCTGTCTCTCTGTCTCTCTGTCTCTCTCTCTCTCTGTCTCTCTCTCTCTCTGTCTCTCTCTCTCTCTCTCTCTCTCTCTCTCTCTCTCTCTCTCTCTCTCTCTCTCTCTCTCTCTCTCTCTCTCTCTCTCTCCACCTTCATAAACAAAAGTCTGAATTATATGAATTTCCAGTACAAAAAATAATACAGAAGGTACAGTCATTTATGTTAATTAAAAGGTATAAGCACTTGACAGAGACAATAGAGTCATTGACAAGTGACCATATGCCGTGATAGAGGGTATTATCCACTCAGTATAACACGTCACTTTATCCCTCAACTCGACAACAAAATGCATTTATTCTGGACTAAGCCAACGTTAATTCTATCCCAACACAATATTATATATATATGTTATACGTGAATAATCCAGTTGTGCATAAATCAACGGCTCGCTTGCGCTTAGACAGACTCGCTTGCAAAACATATAAATGAATTAATTAAACTCATGATTCATTACCGTTCCATGCAGGCTGTCCCCCCCCCTCTCTCTCTCCCTTCCTCTGTTACCCTTCCCCTTCCCCCGGCTGGTCCATCTCTATGCCCCCTCTACCTCTCTTCCTTCCCCCCTCTGTTCCCTACCCCTCTTCCCTCCCATCTCCTCTCCCCCCTGTAATTAATTTAAATTGGGATACTTTTTCCACCGTTTCTGAATGCCCGACATGCGGGCACAGCGTTGAGCCTGCACATGTGCTTGGTTGGTAGCCCTTAGGTAGTTGGTAGATGTGTGGTGGGCTGCAGGCTGTGGGGTGGGCTGCAGGCTGTGTGGTGGTCTGCAGGCTGTGTGGTGGTCTGCAGGCTGTGTGGTGGTATGCAGGCTGTGTGGTGGGCTCCAGGTTGTGTGGTGGGCTGCAGGCTGTGTGGTGGGCTGCAGGCTGTGTGGTGGTCTGCAGGCTGTGTGGTGGGCTGCAGGTTGTGTGGTGGGCTGCAGGTTGTGTGTGGTGGGCTGCAGGTTGTGTGGTGGGCTGCAGGTTGTGTGGTGGGCTGCAGGTTGTGTGTGGTGGGCTGCAGGCTGTGTGGTGGGCTGCAGGTTGTGTGTGGTAGGCTGCAGGCTGTGTGGTGGGCTGCAGGTTGAGTGGTGGGCTGCAGGCTGTGTGGTGGGATGCAGGCTGTGTGGTGGCCTGCAGACTGTGTGGTGGCCTGCAGACTGTGTGGTTGCCTGCAGACTGTGTGGTTGCCTGCAGACTGTGTGGTTGCCTGCAGACTGTGTGGTTGCCTGCAGACTGTGTGGTGGTCTGCAGGCTGTGTGGTGGGCTGCAGGTTGTGTGGTGGGCTGCAGGTTGTGTGTGGTGGGCTGCAGGTTGTGTGGTGGGCTGCAGGTTGTGTGGTGGGCTGCAGGTTGTGTGTGGTGGGCTGCAGGCTGTGTGGTGGGCTGCAGGTTGTGTGTGGTAGGCTGCAGGCTGTGTGGTGGGCTGCAGGTTAAATAAATGCAGGTTTTTTTCTAAATAAAAACCTGTTTGTATTGATTATCAAAACATATGAATATATAATACCGACGTAACAAATGCGAATAGTACATATTTTCATTGTTAATAATGTTAAAAATTTCGTCCCACCGTCTTTAATAATACGAGTCAATCCAATCAGTGTACAGTTTTGTATATTGTCACTACATCATATATACATATATATATATATATATATATATATATATATATATATATATATATATATATATATAAATATATATATATATATATATATATATATATATATATATATATATATATATATATATATATATATATATATATATATATATATTTAGAGACGCTTGGTGCCTGGGGTAAAAGTGCTGCTAGCTTTTTAAAGGAGTTGGGGTCTAAGCTAATCGAAACAACTAGAGACCCTAGAGCTGCCAGTTTTCTTTTTCAGCGCCTTAGTGTGGCAATCCAGAGAGGAAATGCTCACTGCATCCATGGTTCGTGCCCGCCATCTGAGGAGCTGGAGGAGCTATTCAACTTATGACAAGCAGCCTTGTACCCTGTATGTAATCAATATTGTAACTTTTTTTGTGTAATGACATTTTCAAATAAAGTTAGATAAATATACACACTTAACAAAAGAATAGGGGTGGTAGGAGAAGAAAATATCAAAGTGTTCAGTGAGGATCCAAAAGGTCTTCTCTGAGTACTCTTTATTTTCTTCTCTGAGGCTATGGGTCCCTACATTTGCACCAGAGGTATATATATAATATATATATATATATATATATATATATATATATATATATATATATATATATATATATATATATATATATATATATATATATATATATTATAGCGGGGTACCACCTCTGGTGCAATTATAAGGACCCACAGCCTCGGAGAAGGGAACACAGAGCATTCAGGGAAAAACTTGCCATTTATCTCTGAATACGTAAGAGTGTTCGCTTCTACCCCCCCCCCCCCCCCCCCTCTTTTTTATGGTGTACACTTTATTATGCAAGGTTATACAGTTACATATCTGATTTTATACAAAAAACAAACATTAAGAGGACACAAGAAAAAGTTCGCTTCCTACAGGCTGTAGATTTCCTCGAACTCCGACGCCGGGCAGGAACCGAGGATGTAGCGAGCATTTCCCCTCTGGATCGCGACACTGAGGCGCTGAAAGAGAAAACTTGCTGCTCTAGGGTCTCTTGTGGTGTCAATGAGCTTGGAACCAAGATCCTTAAGAAACCTTCTTGCACTCTCTCCCCATGGGCCTAGGGTCTCAGACCCTATTGGAACAAAGTTGTACCGATGATCTAATTGCCTGTACTTGGCTGACTTGTCTCTTTCTCTGCGTGTTGGCGCGGCTCCTGCTGTGCCGGCAGAGAGGGTGATGTATGTGGTTGCCAGGGCGATTATATATATATATATATATATATATATATATATATATATATATATATATATATATATATATATATATATAAAATAATAATAATATTTTAGGAGGTACCCTGCGATGTGCCCTGCACATCTTCCCTATACACCGTCTGATGTTTAGTGGGCGTCCTTGCCTTGTTGAAAGTCTACAACATATTAAGTTGGCGTCCCTGCCTTGCTGACAGCCTTCCACATAAATTCCATGTTGAGTTTTCTAGTAAGCTGGGAAAGGCAGAGGAAACGAGGGTAGGATGGAGGGTAAGAATGTGAATTGGGAGAGAAGCAATAAGACAAGGATTGGTGGAGTGGTGAGAACAAAGTTGAATTAAAATAGAAGTAGAAAATAAAGAAACAGATGAAAAAGATAGAGCAATTGGTAATTGAGATAAAAGTAGAGAGGATGAATAGGCAGAGAACGAAGATAAAGGACGGGGGTGAACTGATGGGGTGAAGAAAGGGTAAGGGGAAGAAATAGGAGGCGTATTTTGCGAAGAATAGGGAATGAAAATGGGGACAAAGATTAGGAGGTTGAGGGTGAGGGTGAGACTGAATCAGAGGATGAAAGTGGAGGAGGAGACAGTGGAAGAGACACTGAAGTGGTGAAGTGGAGGATATGAAGGGGAGAGGGAGGCATTCTGGTGATTCGGAAACCCTGGGCTCACAGGGGGGCCAAATGTTTACACTATAGTTTCTTGTTTCAGCGCCTGTGTGTTGCAGTTCAGAGGAGGAATGCTTGTTACAGCCTGTGTGTGTGTGTGTGTGTGTGTGTGTGTGTGTGTGTGTGTGTGTGTGTGTGTGTGTGTGTGTGTGTGTGTGTGTCCAGCCCCTGGGGTAGTCAAGGATGTTATTTATTAGTTGTCACACGTTGGTTTGTAACATGTATTATGCAATACATTATTTTTCTTTAAGTGTAACTAGTGTGACACATGAATATGTGATGATATGTAACCCGACTTTACTAAATAAATTTATTTAAAAATGCCTTCTGAATCATTTCTTCCCTTTTCTACTTTTCCTCCTAATCTGCTTGTCTCTTGTCTATCACTCTCCTTTTCTTATCTCACTTTACCTTTACATTTTGCAACTTTATCTTCCTCTACCACACCCTCTCTTTGCTTTCCCTTTTTTCCCTTATTTTTCCCATTTTATCATGTCCCGTTCTCTCTCAACCACTCCTTACATTAGCCTTCTCCCTCACCTCTCCTTCCCGCTGTGGTCACAACACAATGCACAACCCCACTGAGGCTAGCTAAGAATACACACTAAGCCGTGGCATGTTCACTTGGAAGAGGTTTACACAAGCTATCCTCTTCTCCGACGAACTCTTAAACGTGCACCTTGGCATTCACTGATGATCCTAAGTAATCCCCCTCCAGAAAAAGAAACATAAGGCATTAGAAGGAAGTATTAAGGCGTGGGCTTGACTTTATCCATCGCGTTGAATGCGGCAAAGAACTAGAATTAATATAGCGGAAGGTTAGCAAGAAGTACCAATAACGAAAAGGTGTGAGGCAAAGGCTAGATATGCTTTGAAGGAGCTTAGAAGATATGCTTGGAGAAGGCTTAGAAGGAGCGGAGATTTGCTCGAAGATGAAGGAGGAGGATTAGGTGTTGGTGGGCTATTTCTCCTGCCTTGGGTCGAGGGTAAAGTTAGAGGGGGCTGCTTGGATTAAACTTGAAGGAGGCTACCGATTGTTCTTGGCGTAATACGCAGCGTAAATAGTCTTTAGTGAAGAAACCTGATTGTTTTGCCCTTGGCTCAGTATAATAAATCTGTCGAGGATTATACAAAACTTAACCCAATGTAATTTGGATACATGTACAATTTTATGAAGGGGAAAACTAGGGGGTGAAACTTGGGGTTTATGAAGTGTGGGAATGAAATGGTGAATGAAGCAGTTAATGATTAGAGAACAGAACACAGTGTGAGTGCAAGACGTCGGGTGAAAGAAATGAATGATAAAGGCGGACGTAAAACAATGAAGGGATAAAGTTTCGTAATTACGAAGGAAAATTGTGATTAATTTTGTCTTATCATGGAAGAGCAGGCGCCGGGGTGGGATGGTGGGGAGAGGGAGGGGCAGGAGGGAGGGAATTAAACAAGGGAGGATGGAAAGGAAGAAGGAAGGGTGGTAGGGATACTGAACATTGAGCATCATAATGAAAAAGAGACATGAAACAAAATTACAAGAAATGGAAAAGAGGCGAATAACGAGTAGAATGAAGGAGAGTAAAAAAGAGGAAGTGGAACGCGCACACACTTGACTCTGGTAGCTGAGTGGACAGCGCGCGGGACTCGTAATCCTGTGGTCCGGGTTTGATTCCCGTCGCCCGGCAGAGACAAGTGGGCAAAGTTTCTGTCACCTTGATGCCCCTGTTTACCAAGCAGGAAATAGGTACCTTGGAGTTAGACAGCTGTTACGGGCTGCTTCCTGGAGATGTGGGTGTGTAAAAAAAATAGTTAGTAGTTAGTAACAGTTGATTGATTTACAGTTGAGAGGCGGGCCGTGAGAGCAGAGTTCAACCCCCGCAAGCACAACTAGGTGAATACAGCTAGGTGAACACAGACACCAACACACCCACACACCCACACACACACACACACACACACACACACACACACACACACACACACACACACACACACACACACACACACTCTCACACAAATAAAGCTGTTGGAAATGCAAATAAAGCTGTTGGACCAGACAAAGTATCACCGTGGATACTTAAAGAGGCAGCGCAGGCTCTCAGCGTGCCTCTGGCAATGATCTTTAATGAGTCACTTATGTCGGGAGAATTGCCCAGTTGCTGGAAGGAGGCAAATGTCCTACCGATTTTCAAAAAAGGTGATAGGGAGGAGGCACTTAACTACAGACCCGTATCACTGACAAGCATCCCCTGCAAAATACTTGAAAGAATAATTAGGCTAAGACTTGTTGAGCACCTGGAGAGCATTGGGTTTGTAAACAAGCACCAACATGGGTTCTGGACAGGGAAATCATGCCTAACAAACCTTTTAGAATTCTATGATAAAGTAACAAGGATAAGGCAGGACAGAGAAGGCTGGGCAGACTGCATATTTCTTGACTGCCAAAAGGCCTTTGATACAGTACCGCACATGAGGCTGCTATACAAACTTGAGAGGCAGGCAGGAGTAAGCGGAAAGGCCCTAGTATGGGTGAAGAACTACCTAACAGGAAGGAGCCAGAGGGGTAATGGTAAGGGGCGAGAAGTCGGACTGGCGAACAGTAACAAGTGGAGTACCTCAAGGATCGGTGCTGGGACCAATCCTCTTTCTAATTTACGTAAATGATATGTTTACAGGAGTGGAATCATACATGTCAATGTTTGCGGATGACGCAAAATTAATGAGAAGAGTTGTGACAGACGAGGATTGTAGGATCCTCCAAGAGGACTTAAACAGGCTGCAGAGATGGTCAGGGAAATGGCTACTGGAGTTTAACACCAGTAAATGTAAAGTTATGGAAATGGGATCAGGTGACAGGAGACCAAAGGGACAGTACACAATGAAGGGGAACAGCCTACCTGTAACGATTCGAGAAAGAGACCTGGGAGTGGATGTGACACCTAATCTAACTCCTGAGGCACATATATATAGGATAACGACAGCAGCGTACTCTACACTGGCGAAAATTAGAACTTCATTCAGAAACCTAAATGAGGAGGCTTTTATGGCGCTTTACACTGCCTACGTGAGACCAGTCTTAGAGTACGCCATTATGGAGCCCCCACTTGAAGAAACACATAAAGAAACTGGAGAAGGTTCAGAGGTTTGCGACGAGGCTTGTCCCTGAGTTACGAGGGATGGGATATGAAGAGCGGCTGAAGGAACTGAACCTTACGACACTAGAGAAAAGAAGGGAGAGAGGAGATATGATAGGGACATATAAAATACTCAGGGGAATTGACAAAGTGGAAATAGATGAAATGTTCACACGTAATAATAACAGAACGAGGGGACATGGGTGGAAACTGGAAACTCAGATGAGTCAGAGAGATGTTAGGAAGTTTTCTTTTAGCGTGAGAGTAGTGGAAAAATGGAATGCACTTGGGGAACAGGTTGTGGAAGCAAATACTATTCATACTTTTAAAACTAGGTATGATAGGGAAATGGGACAGGAGTCATTGCTGTAAACAACCGATAGCTGGAAAGGCGGGATCCAAGAGTCAATGCTCGATCCTGCAAGCACAAATAGGTGAGTACAAATAGGTGAGTACACACACATAAACACACACACAAATACACACACAGACACACAGACAGACAGACACACACACACACACACACACACACACACACACACACACACACACACACACACACACACACACACACACACACACACACACATAATATGAAAGCTATTCAAGTCTAATGTAGCCTAGGTCGTCCATACAGACCAGATAACCCGCTTTAATACAGAGAACACGATAGCGTTTCAATATCCCTCTCAATTAGGCTAATTATAGCTGCATTAATTAGGTCGTTTCTCCGGTGTTCAGGGATACAATGCAGCTCCCGGACTCCTGTCTGCATTGTTGGTTGAATCCTCTTAGCAGTAGTCACGATGTATGTGAATGCACAGTTGTATCGTGATCAAGTTAACTGGCCTGATAGTGTGGATGTGTTCGCTAACTTAGGATGTTCAACTGACTGTACCTAACTATTTGGTATTTAGTGAGGGATGTCGAGGTATAGTCATTAACGTTTTGTAAAAATTATTTGTATAGTGGGATATTTTTTTTGGTTCGGTAGTATGTCTCTGAATTTCGTTTTCTTGAACTTTGTTATTACAAGTTTGGTTATTATCCAATTTGTTGTTAAATATAAATTATATATATATATATATATATATATATATATATATATATATATATATATATATATATATATATATATAATATATATATATATATAATATATATATATATATATATATATGTCGTACCTAGTAGCCAGAACGCACTTCTCAGCCTACTATGCAAGGCCCGATTTGCCTAATAAGCCAAGTTTTCCTGAATTAATATATTTTCTCCAATTTTTTTCTTATGAAATGATAAAGCTACCCATTTCATTATGTATTAGGTCAGTTTTTTTTATTGGAGTTAAAATTAGCGTAGATATATGACCAAACCTAACCAACCCTACCTAACCTAACCTAACCTATCTTTATAGGTTAGGTTAGGTTAGGTAGCCGAAAAAGTTAGGTTAGGTTAGGTTAGGTAGGTTAGGTAGTGGAAAAAACATTAATTCATGAAAACTTGGCTTACTAGGCAAATCAAGCCTCGCATAGTAGGCTGAGAAGTGCGTTCTGGCTACTAGGTACGACATATATATATATATATATATATAATATATATATATGTCG
>NC_091165.1:20117481-20154981 GCF_040958095.1 Procambarus clarkii
TTTGGCTCTGCTTAGTTCTTGACATCTACTGAAATCGAACAGGGTTAGAAAGCCTCTCTAACAACCTGATCCAGCTTTACCAACGATACCGAGTTCAAACCGACAATGATTTGGTTCGGTATTAAACATTTTTGACTGAAGGATCTCACTCATCCTAGAAAGCCCAACAACTTGGGCTGGACGGTAAAGCGACGGTCTCGTTTCATGCAGGTCGTAGATCAGTCCCCCCCCCCCCCCCCGACCGTCCAAATGGTAGGGCACCATTCCTTTCCCTCCGTCCCATCCCAAATCCCTAGCATGACCCCCCTTCCAAGTTCTATATAGTCGTAATGGCCTGGCGCTTTTCCTTGATAATTCCCTCCCTCATCCTCCAAAATTTGCCCTTGCAATCATATTTACAGTGAATCAGTGTTCTCTGTAGAAGATGCACAGATGTTGACCTGAGCTTAACAAGTGGCTTTTGGCTAGAGATGAGCCACTCTTGGTGCCAGGGGGTACAAAATCTATATATTTAGGTGTTATTTTTGTTACCTTTTTCATATTACATTTTTTAGAGATTTGGTGTCTTTCTCTTTGAATGACTCTCTCTCTTTCTTCTCCACTCCCTCTCATTTTCTCTCACTCTCTCCTCCACTCCCTCTCCATCTCTCTCCCTCTGACACTCTACCCCCCCACTCACTTCCTGTCTCCTCTCTCCATCTCTGTCTCCCTCCCTCTCTCCGTCTCCCTCCCTCTCTCCGTCTCCCTCTCTCTCTTCCTCTCATCCATTATTCATTATTCACCCCTTCGACTCTGATCAAATTCCCAACATCACAGACCACATTCCTTTGTACCCAGGTGCTGTGCTTCGCATCCCTGCGCCAGTACATAGGCGCCCTCACGCACGCGCACGCAAGCACGCACGCACGCACACACACACACACACACACACACACACACACACACACACACACACACACACACACACACACACACACACACACACAGGAAAGAATAATTAGGCTACGACTGGTTGCACACCTGGAGAACATTAGGTTTGTGAACAAACATCAACATGGGTTCTGGACAGGGAAATCGTGCCTAACAAACCTTCTGGAATTCTATGATAAAATAACGAGGATAAGACAGGACAGAGATGGTTGGGCAGACTGCATATTTCTGGACTGCCAAAAAGCCTTTGATACAGTACCTCACATGAGACTGCTGTTCAAGCTCGAGAGGCAGGCGGGGGTGGGGGGAAAGGTCCTAGCATGGATAAGGAACTACCTAACAGGAAGGAGCCAAAGAGTTACGGTAAGGGGCGAGAAGTCGGACTGGCGAACAGTAACAAGTGGAGTACCACAAGGATCGATGCTGGGACCAATTCTATTTCTTGTATATGTTAACGACATGTTTACAGGCGTAGAGTCCTACATGTCGATGTTTGCGGATGACGCAAAGTTGATGAGAAGAGTTGTGACAGATGAGGATTGCAGGATCCTCCAAGAGGACCTGAACAGGTTGCAGACATGGTCAGAGAAATGGGTACTGGAATTCAACACGAGCAAATGTAAAGTTATGGAAATGGGACTAGGAGATAGGAGACCAAAGGGACAGTACACAATGAAGGGGAACAGCCTACCTGTGACGACGCGCGAAAGAGACCTGGGGGTGGACGTAACACCTTATCTATCTCCTGAGGCACATATAAATAGGATAACGACAGCAGCGTACTCTACACTGGCAAAAGTTAGAACACCATGGCCAACGTGGTATGGCCAACGGCCATACCACGTTGAGAACACCGCTTCTCGTCCGATCAGCGAAGCTAAGCAACGTTGGGTTTGGTTAGTACTTGGATGGGTGACCGCCTGGGAACACCAAATGCTGTTGGCAATAATGTTTGGGGGGCCTCGAAGCCTGGTGGATAGCGCGCAGGACTCGTAATTCTGTGGCGCGGGTTCGATTCCCGCACGAGGCAGAAACAAATGAGCAAAGTTTCTTTCACCCTGAATGCCCCTGTTACTTAGCAGTAAATAGGTACCTGGGAGTTAGTCAGCTGTCACGGCCTGCTTCCTGGGGGTGGAGGCCTGGTCGAGGACCGGGCCGCGGGGACACTAAAGCCCCGAAATAATCTCAAGATAACCTCAAGATAACCATTCAGAAACCTAAGTAAGGAGGCATTTAGGGCGCTTTACACTGCCTACGTGAAGCCAGTCTTAGAGTATGCCGCCTCATCGTGGAGTCCCCATCTGAAGAAGCATATAATGAAACTGGAAAAGGTTCAGAGGTTTGCAACGAGACTCGTCCCAGAGCTACGAGGGATGAGGTATGAGGAGCGCCTGAGGAAACTGTGCCTTACGACACTAGAAAGAAGAAGGGAGAGGGGGGACATGATAGGAACGTATAAAATTCTCAGAGGGATTGACAGAGTGGACATAGACGAAATGTTCACACGGAATAGTAACAGAAGGAGGGGACATGGATGGAAGCTTGAAACTCAGATGAGTCACATAGATGTTAGGAAGTTTTCTTTTAGCGTGAGAGTAGTGGGACAATGGAATGCACTTCAGGAACAGGTTGTGGAAGCAAAGCAAATACTATTCATGATTTTAAAACCAGGTATGATAGGGAAATGGGACAGGAGTCATTGCTGTAAACAACCGATGCTCGAAAGGCGGGATCCAAGAGTCAATGCTCGATCCTGCAGACACAACTAGGTGAGTACACACACACACACACACACACACACACACACACACACACACACACACACACACACACACACACGCACGCACGCACGCACACCCAGCATATCTGCAACTCTATCGCAAACATATGGTACAATTACGATCCAGGACATTAGTATCCGGGAGTGATTCACTGCGCCTATTTACCGGAATACACAGGGCATTAAGTAGGATTTCAGGAGTGAGTTGTGATACTGGTTATGATAATTGTTGTTGTGTTATGAGCATGCATCAGAGCTGGGTGCTGCGGACGCAGTTGTGATTGTAGCTGCGATTGTAGGTTGTTTATGAGACTGGAAACAGCGTTCGGTTGAAGCGAATTGATGAATTAGAAGGTTATATTATGATAGAGTCGTAATTATAGTCAACATAGAAGGGTGAATTGTTATTTACGTGATTACTGAATGTCCCTTTTTTCAATGTCTATACAGATATAGGAGGATGTTGATGCGCGTAATTGTATTGCCCGAGTGCTTACTATTTGTGTCTGTTGGATCGAGCTTTCAGCTGTTGGACCCCACCTTTCTAACTATTGGTTTTCTAATATTCTGAGTCCTACCTATTTTTCCTATACAATATGTACTACGAATTCCATACACACACACACACACACACAGGCTGCTAAAGTTTTTCCCGAGTAAATGCAAAATAATGAAACTAGGCGGTGGGAACAAGAGGCCAGACACGAGATTCAGAATAGGAGACGATGTACTTAATGAAACGGAAAGAGAGATCTAGGAATTGATATCGCACCAAACCTGTCTCCTGAAGTCCACATAAAGAGAATTACGTCTGCGGCATATGCGAGGCTGGCTAACATCAGAACAGCCTTCAGGAACCTGTGTAAGGAATCGTTTAAAATCTTGTACACCACATACGTAAGACCAATTCTGGAGTATGCGGCCCCAGCATGGAGCCCGTACCTTGTCAAGCACAAGACGAAGCAGGAAAAAGTTCAGAGGTATGCCACTAGACTAGTTCCAGAACTAAGAGACATGAGTTACGAGGAAAGGCTGCGGGAAATGCACCTTACGACACTGGAAGACAGAAGAGTGAGGGAAGACATGATCACTACCTAGAAAATCCTCAGGGGAATTGACAGGGTAGACAAAGACAAACTATTCAACAATGGCGGTACGCGAACAAGGGGACACAGGTGGAAACAGAGTACCCAAATGAGCCACAGGGACGTTAGAAAGAACTTTTTCAGTGTCAGAGTAGTTAGCAGGTGGAATGCATTAGGCAGAGATGTGGTGGAGGCTGACTCCATACAGTTTTAAATGCAGATATGATAGAGCCCAGTAGGCTCAGGAATCTGTACACCAGTTAATTGACAGTTGAGAGGCGGGACCAGAGAGCCAGAGCTCAACTCCCGCAAACACAACTAAGTGAGTACAACTAGGTGAGTACACACACATCTTGTGTAAGGAATCATTCAGAACCTTATATACCTCATCTATCAGACCAATATGCGGCTCTAGCCTGGCGTTCACATCTAGTTAAACACAAAACGAAGTTAGAAAAGGTTCACAGGTTCACCAGGTTCAAAGGTTCACCAGGCTAGTCCCAGAGCTAAGAGACATGAACTACAAGGAGAGATTACTGGAACTAAACTTCACGAGACTTTGTTTATTATTATTTTTTTTTATTCACGAGACTGGAAGACAGAAGAATCAGG
The DNA here is from genome assembly GCF_040958095.1 of Procambarus clarkii. Taxonomy (NCBI): domain Eukaryota; kingdom Metazoa; phylum Arthropoda; class Malacostraca; order Decapoda; family Cambaridae; genus Procambarus; species Procambarus clarkii. Next base: position 20,121,889 of record NC_091165.1, read on the forward strand.
AGAGCCATAATCACTACTTGTAAAGTTCTCAGAGAAATTGACAGGGGTAGATAAATATAAACTGTTTAGCAAGGATGGTACGCGAACAAGGGGACTCAGATGGAAACTGAGAACCCAAATGTGCCACTAGGACGTTTGAAAGAACTTTTTCAGTGTCAGTAGTTAACAGATGGAATGCATTGGGCTGTGATATGGTGGAAGCTGACTCCATACACAGTTTCAAATGTAGATATGATAGAGCCCAGTAGGCTCAGGAATATGTTCACCAGTTGATTAACAGCTAAGAGGTGGGACCAAAGAGCACCAGCTCAATCCCCGCAAGCACAACTAGGTGACTGCAACCAGATGAGTACTCACAAAAAAGATTCAGTCCGTAGCAGCTGTGTAACTACCAGCTACCTATTTACTGCTAGGTGAACCGAGGCATCAGGTGAAATAAACTCTGCAAATTTGTTTCTGACTCAACCTGGAAACAAACTCGGGCCTTGGGACAACAGTCCCAGAGCGCTGCCTGCTCATCTACAAGGACAGTGTGTGTGTGTTTTTGCGTATAATTACCTAAGTGTAATTACCTAAGTGTAGTTTCAGGATGAGAGCTGCGCTTGTGGTGTCCCGTCTTCCCAGTGCTCTTTGTCATATACCGCTTTGAAACTACTGACGGTCTTGGCCTCCACCACTTAGCTTGTTCCATCCGTCTACCACTCTGCAAAGGAAAACCTTTTAATGTTTTTTCGGCACCTCTGTTTCCTTAGCTTGAATCTGTATCCTCATCCTCTCGTTCTTAAAGTTGCTGACTTCAGTGTGTTTGTGTGAATTTGACCGAGAGGTTTGAATCAATGCTTCTAGCTGGAATCTTTTTAATTTTTGTAATATGACAGTTTTATTTTCTACTACACTCTGCAAGGAAGTGAAACATTTACTCTTCAAAGTTCGATTTAATTGGCCTGGCTCCAGATGCCAAGGTACGCGTTTCCCTGAAGCACGCTTCAGCATCATCGGAGACAGAGGGAAAGTGATACTTGAGATAACTGTGTATTTTCTTTGAAGGAAGAGAGGTAAAATTTGTTTTGGTCTTGTAGATGGTATGGCGAACTTAAGTCCAAGATGCTTGTTGATAGCTGAATAAGTGTTTTGATATGTAGCGCTTAGGCTATATCTAATCTCTATTTGACATTATATCAATTAACTTGATTCGTATCAGGTGGGAGGGGTAAATGGGATGCTATGAAAGCTGACGGTGATAAGCCGGTAGAAGAGCTTTGAGGGGTGAGCCGAGAGAACGGGTTATATCCGTATTGGATGAAAAAGTTAATTATTGAAAATTGACCCCAAATGACCATCACAAACTTAATATTGACTCGTTGCCGCCACTAACGCGTGATGTGTCTGTCTGTTATCATCAGCACTAACAGTTGTTGCGGATGGTCTTTAGCACCTCCCTTGTCATGCTGCCTCCACCCATTCTCTTTCCACATTACTCCTTCCTTCCCTCTTGTCTAACCTCATTTTCAGGTCCCTGGCTCTCTCTCCTTGCCTCTATCCCTTCTTCTTCCCCCCATGCCCCTCTACGTCCACATCTAGCCCCTCACTGTTCTCTTCTTCCTAGACTGTTTCTCCCTTTCCCATATATATCTCTCCCGCCCTCGCCTTCTTTATTTGTGCTTCCCTCTTCATCTTCGTCTACACTCATTTCTCTTCGTCTCGCCCACCCCTCGATCCACATCTCTACATCTCTTTTCCCCTCTTCATCCAAGCCTCCTTCATCCTAGCCTCCGCTTCCTTCTCCCTCTCCATCCAAGCCTCCCTCTTCATCCAAGCCTCCGCTTCCTTCCCCCTCTCCATCCTAGCCTCCCTCTTCATCCAAGCCTCCCTCTTCATCCAAGCCTCCCCTTCCTTCCCCCTCTCCATCCTAGCCTCCCTCTCACTTCGAAACCTCCCTCTACACCCAAGCCTCCCCTTCCTTCCCCCTCTCCTGGTCATTCCTTCCCTCTACACAAACAGTAATCGAGATGGACGTTTAAAAGTTTACGAAAAGTACAAATGACCGTCATTAATAAATTCTGATGGAAATTGATTCCTCAAATTTCAATACGAACGGAGCCCAATTTCGAATGGAAATTAGTTATTTTATGATGTGAATGGAGCTTTTACTGAAGTAAATACATGTTGTATATGGAACGCAAAAGGTAAAGAATTGATATACTCAGTATTTGTTATGCTTACTGGTTAGTGATGGTTTATGTCTACTGGTTACTGAGGATTTATTTCTAGTGGTTAGTGAGGGTTTATATAGATCGGTTAATGATAAAGTAATTTTGTATTGTTCTCCTGGTCTATACTGTATCGAGTCTTGGTGTAATTTGTATCCTGCTTTGTGTGTCTTGGGTGCTGAAAAAAATGATTTTATACTCATTCACTGCCAGAGTATATACCTAATAAATAAATAAATAAATATATATATATATATATATATATATATATATATATATATATATATATATATATATATATATATATATTGTATCATGTTCTGATCTATTTTGTATCGTTTTATGGTGCGTTTTGTATCGTTCGCTGATATAATACTGTATTTTTATGTACAGTATATTTTGTTGAGTGTGCTCTGAAAGGTTGAGGAAAGCGCTTGAGGAGTATGTTGTCCTATAAGGCAAGAATATTATACAGTCGACGGTTATACTCTTCTAAATATATCAACATATAACTAGTCTAATTACAGAGAAGGTCGCTGGTGGCGTAGTGGTAAAACATTCGCCTCGCAGTTGGATTTGGTCAGAGTTCGAGTCCTGGCCAGGGAGAATTGACTAGGTATCATTCCTTAACTGTTCGCATATGTTCACCCAGCAGTAATTGGGTTCCCTGGTTGTTAACCGATTACCGGATCGTGCCCCAGGAAGGGGGGGGGGAAACTAGTGGATTAGGCTTACCATGATCTATTGGCAGGGGAAAACTCTCAATCTCCTAATAGCAGTCGGCTGTTGTCAATTATTTTGCCAACTTGAGTAAAAAAAAATAGTGATTTCTTGAGTCAGATATAAGATATTACAACTCTTTCAAGTATAATTTTAATTATTCAGGAAATGACGTCTTGTCATCAATGAATATAGCAATATTATATTACACAGCCAGTCGAACTGACTGTCAAGATCTCAAGTAAATATTGTCATTTATCCCCATTCAAGTTTCTGAATCCCCCGTTTAAATATCGCTTGTCGATACTGCCTCAGCACGGGAATAACGCTGGAGGTAATGCTTCCATGTCGTTGACAAGAATATTATATTAAATCTTCATTGCAATTTCCCCCTTTCAGTTTGTCGATTCGATATAAAGAGCATGTGGATATAAGATTTAAAAGTAATGGCCTATCAGTGTACCGTTCGTTGTGGGGGCGTTTAACAACACAAATGCTCAGAAATTAGTATCTCGGTAGAAACGGCGTCTCTGGTGGGCATTTATCAGCCTAAAACAACCACTGGAGTGTAAGGGAGAGTTACGTACTCAAGGAAATGTTGTGATTATTGTCATTTGGGGTTATAGTATCTCGGGAGAAATTAGTGTTTGCCTTCCTGTGTCTTCTGATTTTATTATCCGTTGATTGATTGCTTATTAAGATATTGCGTGGTCTCTGGTGTTTTCTATCCTTCAATGTTTACTATTCTATTTTGTCTCCTACAGTGTTAGGGTCTTTTAATGTGTTTTGCATTATAAGACACTAGGATGTGTTGTCTCGGTTAATGTTTTGTCCCCACTGATTTATTTCTACTGTTGTTTTGTCTTCGCTGATTTATTTCCACTAGTGTTCTGTCTCTAATGTGTTTTTCCTACGACTGTTTTGTCTGTAATGGCTTCTTAGCACTTCTATTTTTTTCTGTAATGGGTTTTTCTACTACTGTTTTGACTCCATCAATTCAGCGAAGGAGTGCTTCTCCAGGTCATGCTCACCCAGAATCGCATGATCCATTATACGGCAATATCATCCTTTTCAACATCGCCATTAATGTTTTCGTTGTTTGCGCCACTCTCTCCCTCGCTCCCTTCTTCCCTTCCTCCATTTGCGCCTTCCCATTCTATGGTCGCTCCTCCCCTTTTTCTTTCCCCCTCCCTCCATTAGTGAACAGCGACAGTATATTGTATGTTCCTGCTTCCACTAACCCTCAGATTATTGTGTTTACGTAGGACCTGACTTAGCACGAAGACCTCCTTATGTGTATGTTTGCAGGCATGCTGATGGCAGCTACGTACGAAGTTTTATGCATCTTCGGGAACACACACAAATTCAAAGACATACACTCAGGCTGGGGTCATATACAGCGGCCCGAGAAAGCAGATAATCTCGACCATTAAAGCTGGTAATTACAAAGTTTCAGCGTAACACTACTGTAATCCTTATCAATGCAGTGTTTCCAAACGAATATTAGATGATGCAAAATATCAGACTTCAAATTTGAGGTGTAACTTTGCTGAACAAAAGCAACTAGACCTTTGAAAGGATTTTAACAAAGGAGGCGATGAACTACACCAACTGTATCATGGAAGTTAGGAAAGTGGTAGTATCTGGGATCGACACCCTCTAGAGCACCCCACAAGAGCAATGTTAAAATACAAAGTGACAGAGCGTGCAAAAATATCCTCCAAGGGCTGGCAGACGCAGCCAGTAGACAAGGGGCAAAACTGTTAAATATTGGGAGACTTTAATCATGGACAATCTCTGCAAATCACTAGACATTGATCCAAAGCAGACTCGAATAACACTTCTTGTAAATATTGTCTCAAAAATCTCCAGCACGATTTTAGCAAAGAAAAACCCTGATTGATAATCGTATTGGACTTCTACAACAATTCCTCCAATTATTCCTATAATGATATGACAGAAGTCAAACAAGAGTGAGTATGATTCGCTTCTGTGCGAGTGCCAAAGGATTTCTCATACAGACATGCACAAACGCACTCACGCATAAACATATACACCAAGATTAACTCCGGAAGTACATATAAATATCATACCATCAGCAGCATACTCTACAATGGCAAACAGTCAGAACATCTATCATGAACCTAAATAAAGAAGCATTGTACGCTGCCTACGAGAAACCAATTGTGAAGGCCTCATCTTAAAAAAAAAAAACTCATAAGAAAACTAGGAAAGATTCAGAAATTTCAACGAGGTTCGTCCCAAAATTGCGATGGAAGGGATGTGAAGAAAGACTGAAAGAATTAGACCTAATGTCACTAAAGAAAAATATAGATGAAACATGATACTTATAAATTACTTATGAGGACTGACAAAGTGTAAAAAAGAGGAGCTGTTCAAAATGAATGCCAATAGAGCATGATGGTATGGATGAAAGCTAGAGAATCGGATGAGTCATAGAGATGTTAGAATGTTTTCTCTTAGCGTACCAGTGTACAAGAGATTGGAAAATGGAATGAACTAAATGAGAAGGGTGTAAAAACAAGCTCCATACTTTAAAAATTGGATTTTCTAGAGGAATAAGACAGGGATCATTGCAATAGACAACCGCACGGCTAGAAAGGTAGGGGGTCCAAGAGCTTATAGCAGGATTTTTAAGGCATAAAATAAGTAATTGCACACACACACACACACACACACACACACACACCACACACACACACACACACACACACACACACACACACACACACACACACACACACACACACACACACACGCACACACACACACACAACGAATATTAAGAAAAAAATCAACATTCCACACTGGTTTCCCGATGCCTCGGTAACGTCTATTGACGGACCCAAGATGCATTCTGCCTGGCAGGATGTGTGTCAATATTGACATAGTGAAGTACAGACAAGGAGCCATATCAAGAAACACGAAACTGGTAACAATAATGGAACATGTGTAGGGTCATATATGAACACACACGCTGACTTATTTCTAAATAAATGTTTATTAAAAGGAATTTGTTGTAAATATTAGATTATTGTATTGGTGTTGCACTGCTGTCGGAAAATCCGACACCATTTAATAATCATACAGATAATAGCTGTATTGTATAAACAAGTTACCCATAGAAAACGTAACTTGTGGAATTACCGTCTAAAGAAAACGGGATATCATCACCACATACTATTATAATTCACCAGCTATTCTGCTGGGAATTGTTCTTAAATACATTAGTCTTTGGACTTTACCATCATAAAACATCTTATATAAATTAACTTAATTATCAATATTAAAGTAGAGTAAATGTGACCCTTCTATCACTTTCTGACATGTGGACAATGTAAGCCAGGCGTCAGAGTGGAGGAGGGCAGCCATTGTTGTGTCACCTCCAAGACGTGTGGAGCAAATTCGGCTCCTATCATATCTGGACAATGTCGGCCAGTAACGTCAATAGTATGGAGTGTTAAACAGCCATTGTTTATACTAGAACAGAGGCTCACACGGGAGCAAATACGGCTCCTGTTAATTTTACTTGGACGTAGTGTTATGGAAACCAGAAGTGTACCATTATCAACACGCTGTCTACAATTCAAGTTAAGTGTTCTTTCCGAAACCCATGTATCTTTCATTTATGGCCATTAATGTCATTATATAGGGTGACCTGGTTAGAGCACGTGGAAACCTCAAACTAAAGGTAATTAAGCCAGGTCTTCAATGTTCCATGTACAGTATTTTCTCTGATATAGCTTGTCATATATAGGATTCTGGCTTTACAGCTAGCGCCCTTTTAACAGGTCAAGACGAGGATGCATAGACTTTGTGCACCAGTTACTGGGTGATGGAAGCTACCTCAAAGAGGATAATTTGGTGTCTACACCCTAGTTATACCTGGTGGACTAGCCTGCTGTACTATAAGATAAGGAACCTTTTCAATGTATGTAGTTAATTCTGTAGTTTGATTGGCTGCATATATAAATTTAATAAACCCCCCCTAATGTGTAGAGGATCGATTTGTGAGATTAAGAGATTATTGCAGAAATACAGTCCACTTATCATTATACAAATTGCTATCGAAGTATATAAATTAACGTAAATATAAATTCATATAAATTAAATAAATATAAATCTCACAGGTCGGTTCCCACAACTGCACCTTGCTGCCCCAATCTCCACCGAACACCGGTGCATCGGCGGCTATGCGTCGGCAGACCAAAACGGCAGCCATGGTCTCATCTGTCGTAAATCATCGGGAAAGATTGCCAGACATGTCACTGACTTTTTGAAGCAGTCAGTGATATCATCAAGAGACTTTTGGCTACAGCTAAGTGTCCAGCATCAACATCAACGGGTTGGGCAGGTATACATGTATGTATATATCTATACTTAGCAACTTATCCGTTGCTTTGCATGTAGATATCCATCCATGTCATACTGCTAGCAATTTTGGCACAGTCTGCTGGAAGCCTTTGTCGTGTAGGAATGTGTCCAACCGGAAGAATGTATGGTGCTGCCGCAACGGTGAGTGAGATCGCAAAATATGGTACCGAAGACACCTATGTTTGACTTACATTATGTTAAAAAACATCTGGTTATGCTAAAGGTCTGGCTCTTCATACCGTTCGCCTTGGCAAATGCGTAAGAGAGCTTCCTCCTGGCTGGCAGAATGTCCAACTCACTGACCTTTATATAATTCCGAGATCCGTCTGCAAAGCTAACGATAGGCTTTGTGACCTCAGCTAAGTAGGGCTAGGTTGTACTCAGCTAGCTGTATTTGCTAGGAATGAAACTCGAGCTCTTGCATCACGCCTCTCCGCCATTAGTCGACTGACATGCGCCAGATTTGTGAGTTTCTTGATCACGTCGGAGATTGGCTTTAAACAGCTGGTTCTGGGAATACACTGTCTATGAGCCCGGACATGTTTCGATTTTAATATTCACTCCTGTGATTACATTTGATGTTTCATTACCATTTGTAATTGGTGCCCTTTTTCCGTGTCTAGTTCTTGAAGACTTGGAGGCCGGTGTCTCCATCTAGTGCCTGGGAGACATATGGCCAGAGCTAGTCACTGGGAGAGCGGAATCCTTGTCTAGTGCCTGCCTGGGAGGAGGTTGTCCACATCTGATCACCCCTTGTGGTGTGCTGTTGATTCAGCAGTTTAGAACTCTGTTGGATCAGCAGCTGTCCTCGTTGATTAGTTCGCTGCTGAGCTCCGTGAGGTAAATTCTCTCTATATATTTGTTATTTTTATTTGATTCGCCATCTTTGTGTCTCAATCTTTAGCTTTGTCTCATTCTATATATTTTAATCTAGTCTGCGTGTGCGTCACTCATTTTGTCTGCATTTGTCTCTCATTTTCTGTTTGTGTATCTGTTTCTAATTGTCCCTTTGCATCTCTTCTTATGTGTCTAAAAGATTTCTTGTCTGTCTCTTGTTCTGTGTCCATTTCTATCTACTTGTGTGTCTGTCTCTTTCTAACTGTCTCTCTTTATTTATTTCTATTTCTCTGTCTTTCTTTCTGAATCTTATCGCTATCTGCCTGTGTCAAGTCTGTCTGTCTCTCATTTGTCTGTCAGTCCTCCTCTCTTCATCCATCGGTTTTACACACTCCCATTCCGTCGCCCCTCTTTCTTTTCTCTCTCGATATCCTTCCACATCCCTCTTGTATATAAATGGAAATTATCATTCATACTACAGAACTCCAGCGTGATATATTCAACACTTTGCAATGCATCACTCTTATTATGATCGAGGGAATGCTGACAGATGCAAGAAGCACAAACATGCATGCACATATATATATATATATATATATATATATATATATATATATATATATATATATATATATAATATAATATATATATATATATATATATATATATATATATATATATATAATATATCATAATTTTTTTCAAAAGACGATGAACAGTGAAGTGACAATGATCATCGGACCTGTCAAATGAATGTTCCTTTATGGAGTAGAACATTATAAAAAAATTATAGAGATTGAAGAGGGAGGATGAAGAGATTGAGGGAGGATGGAATAGAGAGAGAGATATACAGATACAGAGAAACAGGCAGAAACTCAGAATAGAGAGAGAGAGAGAGAGAGAGAGATTGGGGGGGTGGTGGCGAGACAGGAAGCGGCGCAAAAGCTCTATATATTACTGAAAAATAAAACTGGGTGTATCAGTGTAGATGAAATGGTGATATGACTAAATGGGATTTATTTGATTATCAGTCGATATTGTCAGCTTATTGGAGCAGTGTCAACACCACAGCTTTTCTATTTTTGAGCATTTTATTGGATTTGTAGCATGTAATTGACTAATATATATGTGTATATATATATATATATATATATATATATATATATATATATATATATATATATATATATATATATATATATATATATATATATATATAATATAATATTGTTCTCTAGTTCAGATATAAAGAAGTGAACACGTGGTGTACTCTTTAAAGCCAACGATACACTTTGGAATCTGAAAGGAAACTTGTCACCCCTAGGAAGTGACTTAGAGGAGACACAGTTAACCCCATCTCGGAATGTATTGGAGCCCAGTATGCCTCTTGTGTGTGGCTGACCAGAGCTCAACGACGAACCTGCACGTCAGTTTCGTGCTGTACGTATGACTGTTCTGTTCTTTAGGATACAGCTCCACAAAATTCCTCAGTCCAGCTTCTGAATTTCCGATCGCATTTGTCAGAACACGTTGGTGATTGGCTGGCTTACTCTGGTCACACAGGCTTGGCTGATTTAAAGCATCTCAAAATTCTTGATTACTCGGTTCTAGTTTTTATATTTAAAATTTAACATAATTGCATTTAATCTCCTTTTTAAGTATATACAAATATTAAGTGAAATGCTCAGCCTAACAGATCAGCTGTATTATTTTTAATTGGTGGATATTTGCCTGAATGATTAAATATGAGCAGCAAAATTATTAAGGATCTTTCAGATAGTATAGCATTATTTACCCCTCAGAGGCTTACATTCATTATTGAATGAATCCTGTTGTTGTTGTTTTTTGCAGAATTATCAAGTAATTTTTAATTTGTTAGTTTTTGACAATTTTATGGTGTACTTATATTTCTGATTTTGAGATGCCTTCCTTCTCAATGATCTTCCGGTTTCGTGCTTCCATCTTCCACCCTTATCTTTCTTATCTTTCTCACCGAGGAGCATGTCACGCTGCTCATCTTTCCCCCTTTCCTTACTTCTCTCAGTTATTCTCCTAACACACACGTCGCCCCTTCTAGGCCATACTCCTGTTACTAATACTTCTATCACTTCTCAAAATCCACACTTTTGTCACTTTTCCAAACACCACACGTCCAACCACTTGGACAGAACGGTAGAGCGACTGTCTCGCTTGATGCAGGTCGGTGTTCAATCCCCGACCGTCCAGATGGTTGTGCAATATACATTCCTCCCCAATCCCATCCCAAATCCTTATCCAAATCACCCTTCTTGAGTGGTTTATAGTCATAATGGCTTGGCGCTCTCTCCTGATAGTTTCCATTCTTTTTTAACACCACACGCCCATCACTAATCCATCTCCTCCTCCTCTCCCTTCTCCCGCATGGCCACCTGTTCATTATCCCTTCAAGTGAACAAGCAAGACATGACTCCATGTGTTTCATTTGGTGAACTGTCCGAGTATTCCAAAATGGGATTTGTATTGCAGAATGCCCCAACATTTGAGAGACTGCAGTGAGCTTCGATGTAGAATGCACGTCCTTGATACTGTGATTATATAAGAGGCGAGATAATTATGAGGAGGAATCTCCAGGTCATACGAATATGAAACACTATATAACCCAAAATGTAAATTTTCCTAGTCAAAGAGTCTGCATAACTGACAAATAATCTCGATAAATATTTCTTTGCAAGTACTACGGTTCATTCGATGGCTTTAGTGTGTACATATGAACACCTTGCATTGAACGGGGGGAGAATAGCTTGAGCTACCTCATTCCTTTTGTGTATTTATACTTCATTAAACGTATTTCAATTTCAACTATCCATTATTGTCAAAGTCTATTCCAAGTCACAAACTATATATACCAGCTAGTAATCAAATTCTTAAGAGTTTGACATCCTTAAATTCTTAAGAACTATGTAATTCTTAAGGAGTCATGTTAGATGGAATTCACAATAGCGTGGATATAAACATTTCACTCAGATTATCGGTGATGTTAATCCCAACTATGTCAAAATATTTTTGAACAAATTTATACGTCCTTCGCTTATCTCCGCGCCATCTGCGTTCTCAAGTCCTAATGTTGGTAAAACATTTTGTATAGCTGTGGATTCAAGTTCAAGTATGTTTATTGAGACAAGAAAAAAATACATCTCAAAGGGATAGAGTACCTTAGGCTATTTCTAGCCCCCCCCCCCATATAGCTGTGGAAGCAACAGACGAGGCTTGGAGGATCTATACTGTGAGAGAGGATCTATACTGTGAGAGAGGATCTATACAGTCCCACGAGATGGACTAACCCTTCAGGTTCTTCCTTACACCAGTATTGAAAACATTCAGAAGTTTCATTTATAATTATTGCTTTTCCAGTGACACGTAAGGTAACATCTCTGTAATTTTTTGTAATTAAAACGAAATATTGAAATAGTAGTCTTGGTGGTATCAGTTTCTTCTACACAAGAAACCTTTGCATCTCATACAATGCTCAAAAGATGCATTTTCTTGAGTACCTCCCCTGGGGGATACCAGATCACACACACACACACACACACACACACACACACACACACACACACACACACACACACACACACACACGGGGCTAGAAAGGCGGGGTCCAAGAGCTAATAGCTCAATTCTGCAGACACAAATAGTAAACACACACACACCACTAGGAGTGCAAAAGAAACCAACTTTGTCCCCCACAGACAATGTCATATAAACCAATAAACTGAAGTATTAAATAGAGTGTTGATAGCTGCACATTGCAACAGGAAAGACGATAGAGCTGCATCACAGCATTTTCGGAACACCCTGTACTGAATACCGATTGCACAAGTGGCCATTTATGCTCAACTAAGCACATGCAGTGCTAGGCGACGGACCTCGAAGTTGATCTGGTACCAGTAAAGGAAATCTTTTAGCATTCGCCGCTGTACTTCCGTGTTTACCATGCTGATGAGTATTCTTTGGGTATACAGTGCTGGGCTATAAGTATGCAAGAGTCAAAGGAAGTGATGATTTACCTCCTTGTGGGAGCTGGGAAATGCAATAGTGGTTTAATTCCCGGTGGGAATTGGCGAAGCCATATGAGAATTGACAGATTTTATTTATTGAGGAAAACACAGTTCTTTTGGACTGGACGGTAGAGCGACGGTCTCACTTCATGCAGGTCGGTGTTCAATTCCCGACCGTTCAAGTGGTTGGGCACCATTCCTTCCCCTCCGTCCCATCCCAAAATCCTTATCCTGACCCCTTCCCAGTGCTATATAGTTGTAATGGCTTGGCACTTTCCCCCCTGATAGTTCTTTTTTCTTTGGCACACCAATTCGATATCCAGCATGAAAGAGCAGCTGTAGGGAAGATATATAATCCTTAATCAGGGAGGATACAACACCTGGTGGGGTATATTAAGTACTGAATTAAGCAAAATAGAACAATTCGTAGGCGCTGTAATACTGAGCTATGTAGAATACAGCAACTCATATACTCATATTCAGGGTTCGAATCCCTAGCGGGACAGAAATGGTAAGGCGCATTTCCTATCACCTAATGCATCGGTTCGCCAAGCAGCAAGTAGGTACCCAAGAGTTAGCTTGTTGTAGAGCTGCATCCTGGGGATGGGGGGGGGGAGGGGGGTTAACATGAAATTAAGCCTAATGTGTACATCATCCCATCTCCCTGTTTTAGTAGCACATACAGTAACAATGAGGACCATGATACATATACCGACGTTTCAACGCAATTAGAAAGTAGAAATCAGTACTATTAAATTTGGATAAACCGGAAAAGGTTTTGTATTTACAACTTTGTTGCAATGACAACCTAACCTAACCTTCCTAGGCCTAATACACGCTATCTGAGGCCTAATATAGTACATGTGTGTGTGCTATACAAGGCCCTGGAATATTTAAATGTGTTTTTAGCTTTGTTTTTATGACTCTCTAAAGTGAATAGTACCAAATTCTACTATCCAATTGCTTAGTACGTCAATGTTTGTACTATGGTGTACATAGTTACAAAAATTACTATCTAAACAGGAGGATGGGTTGGTATAAACCCGGCAAACACACACCGAAACTACGACGTTGGTACAACGTTCGAACAAGTTTTAACACCTCCTAACCAGTTATAACAACCAATATAGCAAGTTGTAACAACGTTCAAAATACGTCATAAAACACGTATACCAAGATGTAACAACTTTATTACAAGTTGTAACAAGAGGAAATTAGAGATAGTTTCGGTTTGTGTTTCCAGGGAAGACACTTTGGCTGCCCGTTCCACGACACAGCGAATTATTATTATCCTGAATAAAGCATTTCAAATTGGCTTTGATCATGTAAGAAGGATAAAGTAGATCTTTCGCGCACTAAGTCTTAGTCATGATTAAATGACATAATCCTGACTCTGGTAGGACAAATTCAGCTCATAGGTACTACAATAAACTATTAGATAAGTTAGAGAAGCTCACGGACTCTCTAATCCTGATATAGGCTTGACAGAACACTTCTTGAACACTGTTCTACCTGTTTCAGGATTATACAGGAACTCCAGGGGGATATAATCCTAATTCAGAGTCGAACAGCAGCTAAGTTCTAAAATTCAGACTCTGGCGTAAAAGTGTAGGTTATGGGTGCAATAATCCTGATTCAAACACGATAGAACAGCACCTGCGCTCAATAATCCTTATTCAGCAAAATTGCAACTTCCGGTGCAATTTAATCCAGATTCAGGTAGGATAGAGTAGCTCATATTTGCTATAATTCTTACTTAGGATGGAGCTTCTCCTCTGTATCAGAATCCTGACTCACAGAGTGAATGCCTGGCATCTATAATCCTGACTCTGGCATGTTAGAGCAGCTATTAGTAGCAATAATCCTGAATAAAACAGCAGGATAGAGAAGCTCCTATACTGTAATGCCGAATTAACTAATTAACAGGTGCAATCATCTTAACTCAGGCAGGATAGGGTTTGAAAAAACAATTTCGGACACTATATTCCTGATTTAGCGTGATAGAGCAACTTCTGAGTGTTGTAATCCAATCCCAGGCAGGACACAATGTGCTCTTCAGTCCTGACTCAGAGAGCTTAGTTCCTAGTTTCTAACTTGGTTCCTGTTATCACCAACAAACTTTACTTTTCCCTAAACGACTTATGCAGCGACAGTAACAATTTAAAGTAAACATTTACTATCATGATAAATGTACTTAGGGATGAAGTGATGACTTGACCTACAGGAAGAGTTGGATTAGACTCTCCTGATACCTTATAGTGTGTTTCAGGGAAGGTTTAAAGTTTCAGTTGCGTACCAGTTCGGTATTCACGGTACTTCCGTACTGTGAGCATCCTGGCTTGGTTAACAGAAGTGAGGATGCGTACTCAAGGTTCTGCAGGCACTTCCTCTCTGGATTTCGACGTTCAGGAGCTAAAACAGAAAAGTGGCTGCTGCTCTAGGGTGTCTTGTTTGCCTAATGAGTTGAGATTCCAGTTCCTGTAAGAAATTAAATGCATATTTCCCCGGAGGCATGGCTCTCTCCACCTTTTTTCTCTAGGATATTAGTGCTTATTGGTGGTCTGGGCCTTCCTGGAAAATTGTAACTCTCACTACTTTCAGATAATTGTACTTTAGATTGATAACAACCAATGTAAATGTGGAATTTTAGTCCCAAAATACTTGTTTACTATCCCTTCAAGAAAGTAAATGAATGACATGTTAAGGAATATTTTATTATTTACAAAGATTACAGTGATTATTTAGACATTCATGTTCATTTATTTTGTGTAAATACTTTCCATTGACTATGTATCTCAGCTAGCAACTTGGAAGTAACTAATACCAATGTTTGCAGCATGACCAGGCAAGCAAAAATCGTCTCTCTCTTGTCCTACATTCCCATTGGTCGGCTTGGACAGTAGGTGTGGTGTGAACTAGTATGTTGACCAATCCACACACTAGAAAATAAAGGGACGACGACGTTTCGATCCATACTGGACCGAAGGTCGTCGTCCCTTCATTTTCTAGTGTGGATTGGTCAACATACTTCAGCCACGTTATTGTGACTCATCGCCTGTATGTGAAGTAGTATTTCTGAATTGGTTGGAAGCACCTAAATGCTAGTTGGCTGTAAATAATTAGATAAGTGTTTGATGTGAAGTACTTCTGCTCTGTCTAATCTCCTATTGTTACTGCACAGGTCGAATTTTTGTCGGTGATGAACAGAAACTCTTTGGTGATGATCTATTTGTGTGGCGAAATTGTGTGATTTTTTAATGAAACTTTTAATGTTAATGCATTCCATCACACCCTGAAGGAAATGTTGTCCTGCTAATATATTAAAAACATTATGTAGTGTATAGTGTAAAATGCGGAAAAAAAAACTTTGCTAATAAAAGGAGAAATGAAAGTGCAATGCATACATTCACTTGGCAATCTTTAATGACTAGTGCAAAACACCTTACAACGTTCACGTATATGACACGTCCAGCTCCCTACCTCACGCAGTAAGAAAATATCATAATGCCTCGAGGGAACACAAGCTTAACATCCCACACGCGTATAGAAATCACAATTAACAGAGCAACAAACCGACTAACACCGAAACACTAATGGTGATGGTGAGGGAAAAAGGGGGAGGGGGTGGGTAGGGGATGAGTGGGAAGGGATGTAATTGATGCAAAGATAAACTCTTGGCCACTATAATGTATTGGAAATAACAAATAATGCTGCTGCTTTTTCTTTGTTAGGGGGAGGATTCCGGGGAGAGGAGGAGGGATTCGGGGGAAGAGGGAAGGCTACGGGAAGAGATTGGAGGGGATAGCTGTGCTAGATATTAAAAAAATAATGTGTAAATGAAGGGCCAGAATTATTGACTGTTTTGGTCTAGCAATGAAATTCAATGCCATCTTTGAGAGCCTTGTGAGAGCCGAGCCTTGTGAGAGCCGAGCCTTGTGAGAGCCGAGCCTTGTGAGAGCCGAGCCTTGTGAGAGCCGAGCCTTGTGAGAGCCGAGCCTTGTGAGAGCCGAGCCTTGTGAGAGCCGAGCCTTGTGAGAGCCGAGCCTTGTGAGAGCCGAACCTTGTGAGAGCCGAGCCTTGTGAGAGCCGAGAGCCGTCGTCTGAAATCTGTTTACCATCATCTGTGTGACCCGATCGCCACGTTTCCCATCTCAATCACAATTTGTCTCGTTTTGTTTTTGGTTTTTATGTTGGTGCTGTAAAACCCGAATACATTCTTGTTTATTGATAAAACACCCGAACGGGAAATTATATATATATATATATATATATATATATATATATATATATATATATATATATAATGTAAATAATATGGCTCATCATTGCTTCTCACTAACACACCAGTCTCACCATCATCTTTTAGCCTTACAAAACACTAAATAATCCTAGCCTAAGCCTATATGCTAATTCAGCTGGATATTCTTCCTTTCCACATAATTATCACAAAGCATTTACAACATAAAAAGCGTTACACCCTGTTCATGCCTTGACGGCTTGGTCAAGAAAAGTGTAAATTCTGTGGGGGATTTTTGTTCTACAGATTTAGAGGAGAGTGACACAGGGAAGGTTCAGGGTGATAAATGATTTAGGGTGAGGCAAGGAAGGTTTAGGATGACAGGTGATGGGGGGCGAGGCAGGAAGGGTTTAAGATAACGTGTGATAGGGGATGAGGCAGGTTGGGTTTAAGATGACGTGTAATGGAGGGTGAGGTAGAGAGGAATCAAGATGATACATGATGGAGGAGGATAATGGATCTAGAAGCTCAGGGATGTGGAGAGAAAGTTCAGGAGGGCTGTTAGAAGGGTCTTTTAATACTTTCTTCTAAGGGGTCCTTCTTCTAAGAAGGGTCTTCTTCTTGTTCAAGCGGAGGGAAGGTCCAGGTGGGGCTGGCGGAGGGAAGTGTTAAGAGGGCTGCTGAATGGAAGGGGCAAGTATGATAGGAGGGTAGGGAGTGGGAAAGGTCAGTATTGCTGAGGGAAGAAAGTGTTAGTGGGGTTGGTGGAGAGAAGAATGGGTTCAGGCTTACAGAATTAAACAAGATGGCTGATGAATGTAAGAATGGGTTTAAGATGGATGATTAATGTAAATATTTTATTTTCACCGTCATGGCTAGTTTCCAAGTCCTCCTGAGAAGAGAGAATATAGACAGTGATGTATAGGAAAATGTACAGGTTGGCAGACGTATGTACAGATATTTAGAGGAAGATAATATACCGAAACGAATTTAAAGAAAATAGATTTAGAACCAGGGGGTGGGGGGGTAAGGTAGTAGAAAGACACTTAAGAAATCTAATCACATTGAGTTATGTACACATTTATCACATAAATCATTAAATCTATACATATTTTGAGAATTTCTCCAGTGTATTACATGATTAATGATATGCGTTTTTTTTAAATGAAGATGATCATAAAAAACTGGGTATGTAAAGTTCTCAAAACATTGCTGAATACAGAATATATTTGGTCCCTCACATTCGTTCATGATACAGTTCATTCAGAAACTGAAACAATTCAGCCATTCGTCATTCAAACAAAAGCCGATGTATACGATTATAATGGTAATGCAATTGAGATCACTTCATCAACTGAAATATTTTACGACATTTCCCTTAATAGCAAGAACGAGTGAAGCAGACATTGAGATCTCTTCACGGGTCACATGTCTTTTATTCTTTAATACTTTGTCACGATTTATTACTGCTCAATGTTAATGTCTGAGTTGTTCTTTCTTAAGGTCTGGTTGAAACTGTCTGGTCAGTATTTCAAACAATTCAATACTCGAGGAAAGTTTCAGAGTTGCAACAAGTTTCTTGCCAGATGAGAAGTTTTCTTGGAGGAACTCGAAAAGACAGTGTCAGTCCCTCTTTAAAGGGCCAAGGAGCACAGCAGCACAAGCTGAGCACATTGTTTTGGACTGAAATACACACTAGCGACCATCACGGTTCCAGTATCGGAAGAATCCGACACTTTTCAGCACTGCAACTTGTCTGGTCTCGTCAGAACACGAAGACTGTTTATAATAAGTAGGGGCTAAATTGAGCAGAGAGCACCTCACACCTGAGCCTCTTGGTACCTTACGATACCGGCGGAAACGCCGTACCAGCGACATTTTACACTTGGGTCACATTGCGACGCTTGCGGTCAGCCTGTGGAAGGTGCGGCTGGTGAGGTGCGGGCGTTGGGGCAGCGGTGCGGGCGCGGGACAGGAGATGGCCTGTTAGGGGCTCGTCCCAGGCGGCAGCATAGCTAGTGTAGTCTGGTCCTGGGACGGCACAATGGCATGGAGCTTCCTCGTGCGGGCAGGGCACGTAGACCGGGGTCTCGATGCCGCCACCAGTAGACACAGGCCGGTAGTCCGTCACGGTAACATCTGGGAAGGGTGCATGGAGAGGAGCGCCCTCCACCTGGTAGGCAACCACGCCGTCTTCAGCAGCTCCGCTGTGCACAGATAGTCGACGCTCATGTTCTTGCAGGAGAGTCGTCGCACCCCAG
The DNA here is from genome assembly GCF_040958095.1 of Procambarus clarkii. NCBI lineage: Eukaryota > Metazoa > Arthropoda > Malacostraca > Decapoda > Cambaridae > Procambarus > Procambarus clarkii. Next base: position 20,140,586 of record NC_091165.1, read on the forward strand.
GACTGGACGGGAGAAAGCGGTCTGCCATCCCTTGTTGGCTCCGGTGCGTCTTTCACAACACTGTCCAGTGACTCGTGGCTGCCGCCGCCCTCCTCGAGACCCAGAGACCTCGACTTGACCATAACACTGCTGCTGCCTTGAACTTTCTCCACGTCCTTCTCGTGTTTCTGTTTACGTCTCTTGCTGGTGTGGCAGTAGCAATAGGAGACTAGCACTGCTACCACTATCAGGAACCCACCGATGCTTCCTAAGATCACCGCCACATCTTCTATCTGGAGCTCTGTCATGCCCACTGGCCGGCCAGATCCCAGTTCTGACGGCATCGTGTAATTTCCTGAAACGAGAGAAATATTGCATGGAAATTCATTTACATAGAGACTCTGTTTTAAACACCATCACTGGCTTCCCAATTTAGACTGAGCACGAGTGCTTAATTGCAAGAATGTTAAATTTCCCTACAAGTTTCATGAAAATTATATTGTGTTCCAGCCGAGATAAAGCAGGAGAGAGAGAGAGAGAGAGAGTGGAGAGTTACCAGAGGTGGTGAGCGCCGGCTGCGTCCTGGTGGTGATCTCGTAGGTGGTAGGAGGTCGTGGCACCCAGAGGGCGGCGATGTTGCCCACTCCACCGATGTTGCCGGCCTCGTCCACGGCACGGACCGTCACGTACCACAGCTGTTACAGTCAGGGACACACGCACACAGTCAAACAGCGAACACGTTTGATATTCAAAATTTGTGTGACATATGCTCAAAGTATTATTCTTGATTACGACATGAATGAATACAATATCGAATGTTCTTAATCTATAAACAATAATTTGAATAAAAAATACCTATCATAACTTAATTTATAATAACATTTGAACTCAATTTATAAATTTACTTGCATTTATTAAAGTTACACAAGTCTCATATATGAATATAATTAGACGCTTATCTATATAATATGCAGTATAAATTTGTGTAAATGACATGACTCTCACTTCATATAGGCTAAGAAATACTGAAAACCAATGAGATACATAAGGTCAGTGAGTGCTACGAACCTCCTCGTATCTCGTGAAGTGGAGACTAGTGGTGTGAAGGGTGCCTGCTGGAAGCGGCTGAGGCAGGCCAGTCAGACGGTCACCCTGGAAGGACCTTGCCTCCCTCCAGAAGGGCGCCACCACCGCCTCGTAATGGTGGGCGCGGTCAACATCCCAGTCATCCCCGGGGGCCGTCCAACGAAGGCTTATCTCGTGCACGGTGTCGTTCACCTCCACCCGGAGGTCCAGAATGCGTGACGGAGGGACGTTATCCCGCAGAATAGGAGGGGACACAACCTCCAGCACGCCCCACATGACGTACCGCAGGAAGGGCGGGGCACGGCGAGTGTGAACGTGAGGGAGGACAGAGCCGCAACACGACTGCTCGTTGTTCCAGTTGTCGTAGCTGTGTTGATAGTAGTGGGGCAGATGGGACGATGGACTCTTGTGGTGACGCGTTGGGGGCCCCTTAGCTATCACCGCCAGACCGCTGTTGTAGTCGATGTCAGCACTCAGGAGGTACCGACCGGGGTTACCAGGGAGAGGCGGCAGGTAGCGGGAATATATGCCATCGCCCTTGGTGATATCTGGATCTGGTAGTGGGTAAATAGATTAGTACTAAGTTCAAGGAAGTTGCACGATAAAACTACATGTTCTGCAATACAGAGAAATATAGAAATGCAAAAAAATCCATTCCATTCATTCATTGTAGTTTATTGCCCATAATATATATATATATATATATATATATATATATATATATATATATATATATATATATATATATATATATATATATAATATATATATATATATATATATATATATATATATATATATATATATTTATATATATTATAGCTGATTGGTCAGCTATATTGGCTATATAAAATAACAGCTAACCTCCAATGCCGTTGTCCCAGAGATCTAAGAAGATAGGTTGGTAGTTGCTGCCAGTGGCGTTGGTGCCGAGCCTCTGGAGTTTGGCCACAACACGGGCGTCCATGATGGGTGCCACGCCATCCTTCACCTCCGCATAGATCACTACTGGCATCGACGGGTCGGAGGAGTTGACGGGCCGGGAGCCAGAGCTCGTCCAGAGTAACACCTGTAGACCCATCGACGAGTTTCTCTTGGCCGTCACCTGCACGTAGAGTCCCTGGTGGGAGTCGGCGCGGTTCTCCACACTATACGTCCATAAGCCACGCTGTCAACACAGTTAAATTGGTAAAGATTTTGCTTAAACAAAATTCAGTTATCTGGTTGTTATGTCTTGGAAGGAACTGGACATGCAGCACCTGGTTATGAAGCTCATTGCATATGCAAAATTTAGACTGATTAAGGAATATAAAAATTTATCATTCTACTCACCTCGGCTTTCTCTAGACTGATGAAGATCATATTGACATCACCATCTTCCTCCTGCACATTCACGGATTCGATCATATGCCCTGAGGGAGCTGTGAGCTGGATAGCGTTACCCACGTGATTCAGATCGTAGTAGTACACAGAGAAGCGAGCGTTTGGGCCCAAAGAGTCATCGAGAGCGAAGGATCCTGCAGACATGGAGGCGATACCCCCAGGGTAGGCAGCGTTGTGGACTAGCACCGGGGATCCGGCTGCCGAGGGCGGAGCATTGTGTTGCACGCTAGCCAACAGGGCGTCCATTAGCGCCACCATCATCTTCACCTTCGAGTCGTTACCGACACCTTCGTCCATGACGGTGTGTATGGAGCCTTTGGCTGCCTCTACCAGAGACTCGAGGCCGTGAGAAGTGTCGGCGGCACCCCGGCGCTCGGTCAGTGGGTACAGCACTGCTTCGACCTTCAAAAGCCTCTGCTCTGTCAAGCTTGTCATCTCATTTAAATCCCTCTGAGGCGTCTGTCCTGATCCTGTAGTGATGAGGATCAGGGTGGAGCCGTCGGCGTTCTTACCATCGGCGTCTAGAACCCTCAGCGCCTCCTGCATGCCACAAAGAATGCACTTCTGACTCTCAGGAACGGGTGACGGGTTGCGGGGCAGCGATGACCCTACACGCTGCCTCATGTCGGAGTCTTCGCTCTCAATAAAGGTGAGTGGGGCGACGGTCCTCGCTACGGAATTAAAGGTCACCACGCCCACGTGAGCACCGTCAGGCACGTCGTACACCACCACACGTCGCATCGCCTTGCGTAGGAACTCCCAGCGCCGCTACGTGGGGAAACACAGTGAAGCATTAAACACAACTCTAAACATTGGTTTACTTAGAAAAATGTCTCCTACTGATTTTTCTCATTGATACAACACGTTAATGTGATTTATTTGTGCATTGATTTACTTCATAATGTTCCTTGACACGATGTTAATGTGAACTTTATATAGCCCTCCAAAATATGAACACTACTTGGCTATGGCTAACAAGGAAACAGTCACAAGAAACTGGGAATAACACTGCGGAAGCATCATAAACAAAATGATGATGACATCCCTAGACCATAAAACAGGTGTAACAGAAGTTCCACACCAAGGAATTCCAATTGAGGGCGATCTCTTTATTACTGAAGAGTGTGTGTGGAAGACTGACCTGCAGGTTCATGGTGGCGGTGTCCTCGATGACGAAGATATAGCGAGGGTTCGCCTGCTGTACGAACCTCAGCAGGGGTTCCAGGCCTCGACTTCCATTGCTGGCGGAGTTTCTGTACGGGAAAACAGCCAGAGGCTTACCGTCAGTTCCTGCGTATTTCTGTTATTTCTATAGGTTATGATAAAGTAAGTGCACTTGAAACATTTGATTAACTGTGAGTCACAGTTAAATCTAGTTGGTTATGAGTTGTACCTAATAGCCAGAACGCAGTACTCTGCTTACTATACAAGGCCCGATTTGCCTAATAAGCCAAATTTTCCTAAATTTATATATTTTCGATTTTTTCAAATGAAATAATAGTTATCCTTTTCATTATGTATGAGTTAAGTTCTTTTAATTTGAGTTCAAACTAACGTAGACATATGGCCGAGCCTAACCTATCTTAACCTAACCTAAACTATCTTAACCTAACCTAACCTATCTTAACCTAACCTAAACTATCTTAACCTAACCTAAACTAACATAACTAAGTCAATAATTTATGTTCTTAACGTAATATAATAATAGTTCAAATAAATCAATAGCAAACAATATTTTGAAAATAAAGGAAATCACTTAGGCACCGATTTGCCTAATAGGCAAAGAACATATTAGTGTATGTGTGTGTGTTCAAAATAAAAGCTTAACTTCCCTGTCACTTAAGACAACGACAAATTCAATATACATACACTGTTATAAATTAATTTTTGTCTTAAATTTTGCGTAGAAATAATGCTGCGATTTGGAGCTGTAAAGGTGTTAGGTAAGCGCTTATGTTGCATTATATTAGCTGAACAGAAGGGATTATATGGTATTATCAGCGTGTCTCCTCTCTCTCTCTCTCTCTCTCTCTCTCTCTCTCTCTCTCTCTCTCTCTCTCTCTCTCTCTCTCTCTCTCTCTCTCTCTCTCTCTCTCTCTCTCTCTCTCTCTCTCTTATTATTTCCTACGTGCCTGTCACTACTCGTATTATATTGACAAATAATTTTCACCTATTTCCCACTTACATTCCATATACTATTTTTGACAGCTAAAGCAAGTCAAGTCTTTTTTTTTTGCGAGTTTCAAAATGTTTCCATAATGGAAAAGATTAAGCGCATGTAACAGAGTGGAAAAGATCAAGCGAGTATAACACAAGCCCATCATAGCTGGGTCAAACGTCAGAAACGTGTGAAACTAGCTCTATGTAACATTAATGGTAACTCATCCGTTGCGTCTGAACTTGGCTTCGGACATCTACATGAAATAATTCATACAGAATGCATAACTGAAATATATTTTAAAGGGGTGGATGGGAGAGGGGGGAGTGTGTGTATATATATATATATATATATATATATATATATATATATATATATATATATATATATATAATTTGGTCTCCATTAGGTAAGTATACGTATTAACCACGCTTTGTGGTTTGTGATACCGTGTTAAAACACGTCTATAATAATATAGCAGAAGGTCAATATAGCAGAAGGTTAGTATAGCAGGTCAATATAGCAGAAGGTCAGTATAGCAGAAGGTCAATATAGCAGGTCAATATAGAAGGACAATATAGCAGAAGGTCTATATAGCACACGGACAACGTTAAACGCAGTTCAACTAAGCTTTCACTACTACTTCCTTGTATTAAACGAAGGTCTTAGGCTATGTCGTGGTCTAGCTCCTGAGTCCTGCAATTAGGGTTTAATATTTTTGGTCAATACAACCCATTCTCCTATTTAGGTATTTTTTTTAAACTATGTGCACCATAGCACAAATATTGATGTCCTAAGCAATTAGTGGAATTTGGTACTATTCACAAGAGGCCGAAAAATGAAGCTAAAAAAAACATAAATATTCCTAGGCCTAGTATAGCACACATATGTACTATATTAGGCCTCAGATAGCATATATTAGGCATAGGAAAGTTAGGATACTTGTTTTTTGTTATGAGTAGTTATGATTGAGGCATTCGTAACAAGTCTCTAGAATCACTAACACCGTTTTATATTTTATTAAAATACACAAGATTGCAGAGATTCAGAGTCAATGGAGTGGTGGGGGGTTGAACCCTGAATTCTTGAGCACTATATACCTTGTCATTCTTATAATCAACAAGTTTCGGGTTTAGGGGGTACTCCGGGGACCGAGAAATAGCCGTTTGTCGTGAAAATGTGACGACTGGTCTTCATCTGGGCCAAATCGAGTACGACAAATAATATATAATAATATGCAGGCGATGAGTCACAATAACGTGGCTAAAGTATGTTGACCAGACCACACACTAGAAGGTGAAGGGACGACGACGTTTCGGTCCGTCCTGGACCGAAACGTCGTCGTCCCTTCACCTTCTAGTGTGTGGTCTGGTCATCATCAATATAATATGTTTCATCACAGTTGCAAATGACAGAACAAAATATTACCTTCTTCCGACTCTTAAACCCTCTCTCTTCCATGTGTTCCTAACCCCCTTCTCCTCCCTGCCATGTCTGTCTGACCCTTTCTCGTCTCTCCCATGTCTTTTCAAGACCCTTCTCCTCCCTCCTATGTTTTTCTAGCCTCTTCTCCTCCCTTCCATGTCTTTCCTAGCCCCTTCTCCCCCCAGCCAGTGTAAGACTCACCTCCCTCCGGAGAAGTCTGGGGTCTGTTGGATGATCTCCCAGACTGAGCGGCCGCCACACAAGGCGTTGTGCTTGGTAGGAGAGACGTGGTTGTGGTTCTTGTCGTTGCAGAAGAGACGAACCTGGGAAAGGAGGAGAAAAATACAGAACACAAGTTACAGAGGAACATTTACAGGGAAAAGCCACAGGAATTCAGTTACAGGTTTGTGGCAACAGGTGGATAGGTGCAAATAGAACTACATATGTTTACCTGAGGGCCACTAACCCTAGTGGCATCGACGAGGACAGGAAGCCGGAGGCTTGTCGATGGTCCCCGACCCCTTTTCCCACATTTGCCTTAATGATCTTTTCCAGGTATATTCTGAAATCCAGCATAATATGTAACTGGGGGTACAGTTACAAGGGGGAGCCGCTGTAAGTGGGTAGTCACACGTTTATGAAAAAAAGTAACAGGATTTCAGATATCGGTCTCTTAATTATCGGCTTACATTCTCAGGTGTACATTAATGGTGCATACATACTGGTCAGTATTTCCCGGTTATATTCATATATCAAGCTTCACTACACATTATCTTGATCATTCTAACATCCTCCCCCTTTGGGACTCTACCTGCTTCCTATGGTCTTCCTGAAAACCAAATATCGTGGATTTATAGGTGTGTCCTCAAGTTCCAGGAGTCTCAATTCCCGAAGAATCTGACGTCTTTGTTATCCATTTTCCATTTTTAACAATAGAAAATGGTGATCATGACATGCGTAACTGTTAAGAATTTTTTTCTAATGCACCTACAGTTATAAACGCAATTTCATCATCGCAAATGACAGGGACCAAGAGCTGGAGCTCTCTAACGGACAGACACACTGGTTGCTTATTATTATATATGAATATTAATGGACATTTACAGGTGCATAATTACCGATATTGTTGGAGGTGCATTATTACAGGTGTACATTTGGAGGTGTATACTGGTGTATGGTTACAGGTGTTCAGTTGCAGGTGTATAACTGCCACGAGAAAGATACATTAAGCGAGAGAGAGAGAGAGAGAGAGAGAGAGAGAGAGAGAGAGAGAGAGAGAGAGAGAGAGAGAGAGAGAGAGAGAGAGAGAGAAAAGAAGAGAAAAAGCGAGAGAGAAGGAATAATCGTGAAATTTCCACCTTGCAAGTATATGAAAGAGAGAGAGAGAGAGAAGGACGAGATAAGATGCAAGGTGGCGCCATAAAGCCTCACTAATGGAGGGTGCAGTATACAAGTGAAGGTGGACTTGATGGGGCCATAATGTTGCTAGAGTCCAAAGGAGGCAGACTTGCACCAGATTTGCTGCCCTGAAATATAAAGAAAAGAGAGAGAGAGAGAGAGAGAGAGAGAGAGAGAGAGAGAGAGAGAGAGAGAGAGAGAGAGAGAGAGAGAGGGTGAAAGGGGGGAGGAGCTGGCAGCTGTACTGCTTTGTGGGTGGTGTGATCAGTGGGCCGATGCGACCAGTCGAAATCCAGCTAGTGCTTATATAAGGGGTGTTATGATTGGCCCACAGCTGGCATAAAAAAAAAAGTGTAGCACTTTGAAAGCCAGTCGAGCAAGGCTTTCATGCTTCAAGTTAACATAAGACTAGAAGGCCGCCCCCTGCAAAGCTCGAACGTAAATTTTAGCCCCTTAACAAACTCTCAAGCACAGTCAGTGATAATCTTTATGGTGATGCTATACTACCTGGGCAACCTGTCCTCCTACAAAGAGGATTACCTAAGGCTTACCTAAAGCTAAAAAAATGGTCGTATTAGAAAATGGAAGCGGCTCGCGAAAGTGATGTACTGTCCCGTTTTCTGTTTTGGGTCCTCTGGTAGGTTAGGAGAGGCTACTTTAAATTGGCTGTTTTCTTGACGTTGGGAAACCTTAGGAGGACGGGCTGACTTGTGTATTGTCCAACCAACAGAGCATAATTTGGCTCTGTGAAACAAAGCATATCCGCCAGAAGCTAATCAATGACGTTCTACGTATACGGAGGAGCTGGCGTTAAAATATTAAAATAAATAAAATATTATTTACCGGCATTAAAATAACAACGCGTGTCATTTGTGAGAGTTAACTTACAAAAGCTCTCCACAAGGTGTTTACAGTCTTCTCTATTTTTCATTAGAGCTGTTTACAAACACGTGAACACCGGTGTTATCAAGGCCATTGTCGATCGTGGGCGACGAGCGGCAGGTGCAGCCAGGGACTCCCTCATGCTGGCTCGTCCCGTCTTGAACACGATGACACACAGCTGGTGCAGCCTATTGTGCTAGCCAACCCCTCAACACACTCTATACACCAACGTTGTAACACAAATGATACGTTATGATAGATGCGTGACTCGCGGCACGCGTTACTTCTTTCTGGCCTTCGTTAGTAGCTTATTCACTCGTAACGATGGGGGGGGGGGGGGGGGGGGGGGGGGAAAGGGGGGCGTAAGATGTTGATAAGTCTTGTATGCTTTTGTGTGTGTGTGTATTGACTGGTTGTGTCTGCCGAATCGAGCTGTTAGATCTTGGACCCCGCCTTTCTAATCGACGTATTTTCCTCTATTAGGTCTACTACATATATTTATAACGCGCGCACGCACGCACACACACACACACACACACACACACACACACACACACACACACACACACACACACACACACACACACACACACACACACACACACACACACACACACACACACACACACACACACACAGACACACACACACACACACACACACACACACACACACACACACAGACACACACACAGACACACACACACACACACACACACACACACACACACACACACACAGACACACACACACACACACACACACACACACACACACACACACACACACACACAGACACACACACAGACACACACACACACACACACACACACACAGACACACACAGACACACACACACACACACACACACACACAGGAAGCAGCCCATAGCAACTAACTCCCAGGTGTTTATTTACTACTAGATGAACAGGTGCATCAGAGTGGAAAACTCTGACCATTTGTGTCTGCTTCAGCCAGGAATCGAACCCGTTCCTTAGGACTACGACCCCCGAACGCTGTCCACTCAGCGGCGGGTTGAGTTTTGGCTCTTTGGTCCCGCCTCTCAACCGTCAATCTACTGATGTACAGATTCCTGAGCCTACTGAGCTCTATCATATCTACATTTAAAACTGTGTATGGAGTCAGCCTCCACCACATCACTGCCTAGTGCATTCCATCTGTTAACTACTCTGACACTGAAAAAGTTCGTTCTTAAGTTCGTGTGGCTCATTTGGGCACTCAGTTTCCACCTGTGTCCCCTAGTGCGTGTGCCCCTTGTGTTAAATAACCTGTCTTTATCTACCCCTATTGATTCCCTTGAGACTCTTGAATGTGGTGATCATGTCCCCTCTCACTCTTCTGTCTTGCAACGAAGTGAGGTTTAATTCCCGTAGTCTCTCCTCGTAGCTCGTGTGTGTGTGTGTGTGTGTGTGTGTGTGTGTGTGTGTGTGTGTGTGTGTGTGTGTGTGTGTGTGTGTGTGTGTGGCGGTGGGTTGTGAAGGAGAAAGATACAAGAGGTGAAAATGAAGAGAAAGCCAGCAGGGGGGTACAGGTTGAGGTCGTCGCCGTGACGCGGAAGGTACTGTGAGAGTTTATATAGATGCTGTCGTGACTTCGTGGATTCCCAACGCCACACTTCGTCCCAGTGCGCAGGAATCCGAATACATTTCGTAGCGGAGATATCGGCAGTAGGTGTACTGGCGCGTCATTTAACAAGCATGTCGTGCGATGGTTCACACTACCGGCCCCACATTTCGACCCAGCGCAGTTCGGTATTCAATATATATATCGTATATATATATATATATATATATATCGAGTGTGTATAAATATATACCCAGACGTCCAGCGTGGTGAGACCGGGAAGGTGGAGGTGTCTAATCCGTTCTCCTAATTTAAAACTTCAACATATAAATAAAGGGGTACTAAAACTTACGATCCCAATCAACCTACTGATAGACAATGTGGTGAGCCAGAGTGGGTCAGCAATAGTCTTACACCTTGAGCTTACCTTACCTTGAGGTTACCTTACCTTACCTTGAGGTGGCACCGGGGTTGACTGTGCCCCTGTGGTGGTTCAGTACTGGTCCGGCGCACCCAATACTCCTTTTTTTCCGAAAGCTGCCCCCCACCCCTTTACATCGAATAGCTTTGTGTAGGCGCTTGACGTTCAACTGATGTGAGCGTCGGGTGGAAGATTCGGTGAGGTGTGTTCCTTACTAAATCAAATCAAAGGCAGCTCTGGGAGAGGTACTTACGGTGGGCAGCTCTGGGAAGGAGGTACTTACGGTGGGCAGCTCTGGGAAGGAGGTACTTACGGTGGGCAGCTCTGGGAAGGAGATACTTACGGTGGGCAGCTCTGGAAAGGAGAGGTACTTACGGTGGGCAGCTCTGGGAAGGAGAGGTACTTACGGTGGGCAGCTCTGGGAAGGAGAGGTACTTACGGTGGGCAGCTCTGGGAAGGAGGTACTTACGGTGGGCAGCTCTGGGAAGGAGAGGTACTTACGGTGGGCAGCTCTGGGAAGGAAGTACTTACGGTGGGCAGCTCTGGGAAGGAGAGGTACTTACGGTGGGCAGCTCTGGGAGAGGTACTTACGGAGGGCAGCTCTGGGATGGAAGTACTTACGGTGGGCAGCTCTGGGAAGGAAGTACTTACGGTGGGCAGCTCTGAGAAGGAGGTACTTACGATGGGCAGCTCTGGGATGGAAGTACTTACGGTGGGCAGCTCTGGGAAGGAGGTACTTACGGTGGGCAGCTCTGGGAAGGAGAAGTACTTACGGTGGGCAGCTCTGGGAAGGAGAGGTACTTACGGTGGGCAGCTCTGGGAAGGAGAGGTACTTACGGTGGGCAGCTCTGGGAAGGAGAGGTACTTACGGTGGGCAGCTCTGGGAAGGAGGTACTTACGGTGGGCAGCTCTGAGAAGGAGGTACTTACGGTGGGCAGCTCTGGGAGAGGTACTTACGGTGGGCAGCTCTGGGAAAGAGAGCAGCGAGGTGCTGAGGTGGTTGTTACTATAAGGCTCGGGCGAGAAGGAGCAACCAGGCTGTGTGGGGTCGCAAGTGGTGCCCTTAATACCGCCGTCAGCACACCCCGTGGCCGCCCACTGGTGGGTGTTGTGGTCACGGAAGGTGGGCGGGTAGAGTGGGTCGTTGTTGTGGCCGCGCTCGTCGAACACACCCCACCGGAATTTAGCCCACTCCGTCAGCAGCAAACGAGCCACGTGGGCGTGGGAGTCGTTGCTGGCGGCTCGGAGCAGATCGCCGCCCATCTGGATAAAGTCGCCGGCACGGCCGCAGCCCTGACTCTGCTGCGTCCACGGCCTGGCTCCGAAGACCGGGTGAGGCGCCGTGACGCGCACGTGGCCCTCCTTGGGCGAGGACGAGGGCATGAGAGGCGTGAGGAGGGAGCAGGTGAGGGCGTCTGTCCTCCAAGCCCTCGGCAGCGTCACCGTCACCTCCCTCAGGGAGGCTCGGCCCTCTGTCGCCGTCCACATCTGACTCGACAACTCCCGCAGCACACTCTGTGGAAGACAATATTAAGCGTTATCGCACGAAATCAGGTTTTCGTCGGGGGGGGGGGGGGGGGAATAAGCCCGAAGTTAATGTGACTCTATATAGGGCTTGGGACAGGAGGACTATAGACACGAGGATATGACAAGGGTGAAGGCACCATGAACAGACATAATAAATCAACATATTCATGAAATTTCTGCAATAAAACTGTTTGCCTGCAAATAAAATAAAAACGATAACTTTTGACATTTTGACAAAAGTCTAACTTAGATATGTATGGTTTAACTTGGGTCTAATTAGATAATATAACAAACTGAAGGAAAAAAAACTTTGGAAGAAAAACTAATTAGAAACACCACATGTAAAGTTATTAGTTCTATAACATCTGGAACTAATCTGCTTGAAACTCATATAACAGGGATCTGTTGACCAGACCACACACTAGAAGGTTAAGGGACGACGACGTTTCGATCCGTCTTGGACCATTCTCAAGTCGATTCGAAACCATTCTCAAGACGGACCGAAACGTCGTCGTCCCTTAACCTTCTAGTGTGTGGTCTGGTCAACATACTTTAGCCACGTTATTGTGACTCACCGCCTGCAACAGGGATCTGACACATTATAAGTACACAGCATATGTAACAGGGATCTGACACATTATAAGTACACAGCATATGTAACAGGGATCTGACACATTATAAGTACACAGCATATGCAACAGGGATCTGACACATTATAAGTACACAGCATATGTAACAGGGAGCTGACACATTATAAGTACACAGCATATGTAACAGGGAGCTGACACATTATAAGTACACAGCATATGTAACAGGGATCTGACACATTATAAGTACACAGCATATGTAACAGGGAGCTGACACATTATAAGTACACAGCATATGTAACAGGGAGCTGACACACTGTTAATACGCAGCTCATCTAGCAGGTATCTGGCGTACTCTGAGCACAATATCTCACATAACAGTGTTCCAAATTTGAGAAGAATTAGCTAGGTTGCTCCTCGTCCAGGAATCCCTTTGAGACAATTGTTGCGGAATTATATTACTTGTCCTGCTAGCCATGTTCATAGATTAATTGTTTTAATCAGCCCGGGAGACTTGTTACACAATTATTCACAGCATTATCTCATCAATATATTTATACGTAATACCCATTCTAGAGTATTATTTTCTCGCAACTGGATTGATATTTCTGTTAAGGATGAATTGGCCAGTGATAAGGGTATGCCTGAAAACAGTATTGTGACTGTTAACTGGTTGAGAGAGTACTGTCAGATAAAATGAGATTATTCAACTGTGAAGTGTTGGTGTGGCCACGAGGCCAGGCAGCAAGTGCTGGTGTGGCCACGAGGCCAGGCAGCAAGTGTTGGTGTGGCCACGAGGCCAGGCAGCAAGTGTTGGTGTGGCCACGAGGCCAGGCAGCAAGTGTTGGTGTGGCCACGAGGCCAGGCAGCAAGTGTTGGTGTGGCCACGAGGCCAGGCAGCAAGTGTTGGTGTGGCCACGAGGCCAGGCAGCAAGTGTTGGTGTAGACACGAGGCCAGGCAGCAAGTGTTGGTGTGGCCACGAGGCCAGGCAGCAAGTGTTGGTGTGGCCACGAGGCCAGGCAGCAAGTGTTGGTGTGGCCACGAGGCCAGGCAGCAAGTGTTGGTGTGGCCACGAGGCCAGGCAGCAAGTGTTGGTGTGGCCACGAGGCCAGGCAGCAAGTGTTGGTGTGGCCACGAGGCCAGGCAGCAAGTGTTGGTGTAGACACGAGGCCAGGCAGCAAGTGTTGGTGTGGCCACGAGGCCAGGCAGCAAGTGTTGGTGTGGCCACGAGGCCAGGCAGCAAGTGTTGGTGTAGACACGCGAGGCCAGGCAGCAAGTGTTGGTGTAGACACGCGAGGCCAGGCAGCGATGAATGCGAAGATGGACACCAAAAATAGGTTTTCAGTATTTGTTTCATACTCACTAATTTTACCGTCGGTCCAACACATCACCTCGCCCTCACAGCGACTTCCTCTTCTCTAGCAACAAAAACCTCCAAAAAGCCGTCTCATGGATGCCTTTGTCGGCATACGAGTCGACGACGGCTGACGTCCATTGAGAGACAAATGATCGAGGTATGATGCAACAGAAATCGCGACAGCGATGAAGAAGGGGGAAGAAAAGGGGAAGAAAGGGTAAGAAACAATCGACCGGCTCCTCCGAAGCATTGTATCAGGTCGCTGGTGGATGGTATGAGCGAGTGCCTTTTGTGGTGTGGACAAAGCCAAGAGCTAAGAGTCACCTTCGACGGGTAGATCCCCACAGGAGAATCGGCCTTGTGCGTCAATGAGACAACGACGAAGCTTGTGGCGTCAGCAAGTAAGTGGTTTACGCAGTTCGGGTTAATGAGTTCGGATTATCATTTAGTCTTAGCCGAATGTGGCGAAGCACAGCTCGAGTAGACGATTTGTTTAAGGCTCTGATGATAAAGCAATTTTTTTCATTAATATATTCAGCCCTTCTCTCCTATTCCACTCAATCATTTCATGTAGACGGAACAGCTACATGCAACTGTCTTAATATTTC
>NC_091165.1:20157481-20164981 GCF_040958095.1 Procambarus clarkii
GGTATTACATGGTCGAGCGTCAACTCGTAAGTCCCACCTTTTGAACTATTTGTAGTTTAAAGCAGTGATTATTTTCTAGTTTTTTATATATATATTTAGATTGATCTATGTGTGTAAATCACGAAAAATAAACACGTGATTAAAAATGTGACAGTGTCAGACCACGGAGGAAAATTGAAACAGGAATTTCCTTAAGTACTTTCGTATATTAATACATCTTCAGAAGGAGACTCCTTCTGAAGATGTATTAATATACGAAAATACTTAAGGAAATTCCTGTTTCAATTTTCCCCCGTGGTCTGACACTGTCTGATTGATCTATGTATACTGAATTAGCTTCTATCAATTACGTTTGAGTAGCTCGTACCGTGTCTTTACAGTTGGTGAGGTGAAGTGTTTTCTAACTTCAAGTTTAAGTGACAAGTTGAGACAAGAAAGAAATACATCTCAAAGGGATAGAGTAGGTGAGAAAAGAAAGAAATACATCTCAAAGGGATAGAGAAGGTGAGAAAAGAAAGAAATACATCTCAAAGGGATAGAGTAGGTGAGAAAAGAAAGAAATACATCTCAAAGGGATAGAGTAGGTTAGGCTATTTCTATCCCTGACTTCTTTATGGCTCGTGTATGTCTTGTGCGTCTCTTCATTGTTCCTTGTTTTTACATTTGCTTTTTGCCTTCACACCAACATTCACACTACCATGCGTGGTAGTGTGAATGTTGTTGTGTGTTTACTGCGTGTGTGCCTGCAGGATCGAGCTCTTAACTCTTGGACCCCATCTTTCAAACTGTCGGTTGTCTAATGTTTTTAATTCCGACATAATATTTTTCTTTATATTTTTTACACACACACACACACACACACACACACACACATGGTGTGTGTGTGAAACACAGATGGACAGAAACACAGATGGACAGATGGACAGAAACACAGATTAAACACAGATGGTTTAATAGACAGTGTCAGGAAGCAAAAATGGCCAGCAGACGGGAGTGGAGGAAGTACAGAAGACAAAGAACAGAGGACAACAGAAGCAGATACAACAGAGCTAGGAACGATTACATTAACATAAGACGAACATCGGAAAGGGACTATGAGAACGATATTGCAATCAAAGCGAAAAAACAACCCAAGTTACTACACAGTCATATAAGAAGAAAAATGTCGGTGAACGACCAAGTGACAAGACTAAGGAAGACAGAGGGGGCATATACTGAAAGTGACAAGGAAATCTGCGAGGCACTGAATGCCAGTTTCCATGGAGTGTTCACTACCGAGCCTGAGCAGCTCCCATTGTTGGAAGGGGTTACCCTAGATGAAAGACTATCAGATATAGAGGTGACAGCAGAGGAGGTAATGAAACAGTTGACAACTCTAGATGCAACTAAAGCAGTTGGACCAGACAAAGTATCACCGTGGATACTAAAAGAAGCAGCACAGGCCCTCAGCGTGCCTCTGGCAATGATCTTTAATGAGTCACTTATGTCAGGAGAATTGCCCAGTTGCTGGAAGAAGGCAAATGTCGTGCCGATCTTCAAGAAAGGAGATAGGGAGGAGGCACTTAACTACAGACCTGTATCACTGACAAGCATCCCCTGTAAAATACTGGAAAGAATAATTAGGCTGCGACTGGTTGCACACCTGGAGAACATTAGGTTTGTGAACAAACATCAACATGGGTTCTGGACAGGGAAATCGTGCCTAACAAACCTTCTGGAATTCTATGATAAAATAACGAGGATAAGACAGGACAGAGATGGTTGGGCAGACTGCATATTTCTGGACTGCCAAAAAGCCTTTGATACAGTACCGCACATGAGACTGCTGTTCAAGCTCGAGAGGCAGGCGGGGGTGGGGGGAAAGGTCCTAGAATGGATAAGGAACTACCTAACAGGAAGGAGCCAAAGAGTTACGGTAAGGGGCGAGAAGTCGGACTGGCGAACAGTAACAAGTGGAGTACCACAAGGATCGGTGCTGGGACCAATTCTATTTCTTGTATATGTTAACGACATGTTTACAGGCGTAGAGTCCTACATGTCGATGTTTGCGGATGATGCAAAGTTGATGAGAAGAGTTGTGACAGATGAGGATTGCAGGATCCTCCAAGAGGACCTGAACAGATTGCAGAGATGGTCAGAGAAATGGCTACTAGAATTCAACACGAGCAAATGTAAAGTTATGGAAATGGGACTAGGAGATAGGAGACCAAAGGGACAGTACACAATGAAGGGGAACAGCCTACCTGTAACGACGCGTGAAAGAGACCTGGGGAAGGACGTAACACCTAATCTATCTCCTGAGGCACATATTAATAGGATAACGACAGCAGCGTACTCTACACTGGCAAAAGTTAGAACATCATTCAGAAACCTAAGTAAGGAGGCATTTAGGGCGCTTTACACTGCCTACGTAAGGCCAGTCTTAGAGTATGCCGCCTCATCATGGAGTCCCCATCTGAAGAAACATATAATGAAACTGGAAAAGGTTCAGAGGTTTGCAACGAGACTCGTCCCAGAGCTACGAGGGATGGGGTATGAAGAGCGCCTGAGGGAATTGTGCCTTACGACACTAGAAAGAAGAAGGGAGAGGGGGGACATGATAGGAACGTATAAGATACTCAGAGGAATTGACAGAGTGGACATAGACGAAATGTTCGCACGGAATAGTAACAGAACGAGAGGACATGGATGGAAGCTTGAAACTCAGATGAGTCACAGAGATGTTAGGAAGTTTTCTTTTAGCGTGAGAGTAGTGGGGAAATGGAATGCACTTCAGGAACAGGTTGTGGAAGCAAATACTATTCATAATTTTAAAACCAGGTATGATAGGGAAATAGGACAGGAGTCATTGCTGTAAACAACCGATGCTCGAAAGGCGGGATCCAAGAGTCAATGCTCGATCCTGCAGACACAACTAGGTGAGTACAACTAGGTGAGTACACACACACACACACACACACACACACACACACACACACACACACACACACACATACACACACACACACACACACAGAGGAAGCGCCCGGTAACAGATGTTTAACTCCAGATACCTATTTACTGCTAGGTAACAGGGGCGTAAGGGTGAAAGAAACTCTGCCCATTTGTTTTCCGCTTGTGCAGGGGATCGAACCAAGGTCCCTAGGATTACGAGTCCCAAGCGCTGTCCACTCAGTCACAGGCCCCTGAGGGTGAGCGTGCGTGCGTGTGTGTGTGTTGTTACCTAATTGTAATTATCTAAGTGTAGTTACAGGATGAGAGCTACGCTCGTGGGGTCCCGTCTTCCCAGAACTCGGGTCCCGGTTCTCAACTTGGAAAAAGGTTGCTGAACCTTGTGGATTTCAGTAAGGTTGACATTTGAGTGAGTGTGGAGCCCTTTTCTACCACTTTATTTTCAAGTCTATTTACTATTTGAATCAGTTAATGCATGTATCTGTTGTAGTGTAATGAATACATCTGTTGTATTGTAATGAATACATCTGTTGTATTGTAATCGATGTACTTGTTGTAGTGTAATGCCATTAATGTACCTGTACCAAAAACCAGGCATGTTACAATGGAGGTGAGGATGGAAAAAAGGTAACTTTAACAGGACACTGGAATAGTTGTTAGGGAATCCGATCCTCAATCATGCTCTCGGGAAGAAGCTCTGACCCTTTGTTTCGTTAGGGGATGTGTTTGTAACGCTTAAATCCTTTTGTTGTTGTCTGCGATCTCTCTACTTCTATTGTCTACTGTATCTCCCACTTCCAACTTTTTTGTCTCTCTCTCCAGGTCTCTGTATTCGCTTCCCTCTTCTGTTTCATTCTCAGTTTTTTTCACCCCACTCCCGTTCTTCCCTTTTTAGCTTATTCCCCATTCTCTCCTTTCCTCTTGTGCTTCCTTTCCCTTCGTTGCTCTGCCACTCTCTTGCCTTCAGGTCCAATTTCCGTCCTTGTCTGCCCCGCCCACTCTCTACAAGTCCATCTCCTCTCCCCTCCCGTCCCGTGTAGTCTTTCCCTCTACCCTCTCCTCACTCTCCCCTCACTCTCCCCATTCATTCTCCCACTCTCCCTCTCCCGTTCTCCCTTCACTCTTCCCCTCACCCCCTCACTCTCACCCTCTCCCCTCACTCTCCAACTCTCCCTTCACTCTCCCTCTCCCCTCCTCACTCTCCTCCCCTCTCCCTTTCACTCTCCCCCTGTCCCATCACTTTCCCTCTCTCCCTTCACTCCCTCATTCCCCCCCCCCTTCCGTTGCACTCCTCACTCAACTTTGTCCAAGGATCCTTGTATACCAGTCTTCAATGATTTGTGTGTGTGTGTGTGTGTGTGTGTGTGTGTGTGGAACCAGTGAAGAGCAGGGGTGCCATAGGCTCAATCAGAGAACACTTCATAAACATCAGAGGTCCACGGTTGTTCAACATCCTCCCAGCGAGTATAAGAAATATTGCTGGAACAACCGTGGACGTCTTCAAGATAAACTAGATAGTTTTCTTCAAGAAGTGCCGGACCAACCGGGCTGTGATGGATATGTGAGCCTGCGGGCCGCGGGCCGCTCCAAGCAAACAGCCTAATGGACCTAGCACTCACAAGTCGAGCCTGGCCTCAGGCCGGGCTTGGGGAGTAGAAGAACTCCCAGAACCCCATCACGCAGGTATCAAGCAGGAGGATGTCGGTTGGAGAAGGAAAAAGATTGGGGGAAAGGAGAGAGATGAGTGACGAAGCGAAAAGACGAGAGGATAGGGGGGTGATAGAAGGAGAGATGAGAGTGAAGGGGAGGGAGAAAATGATTAGAAGAGAGGAGGAGCGGGAATAACGAGACCCGGGCACGGCCGGGTACACATCGAGTGTTAGCCTGAATGTCTCAATGCAGCCCCTCAGACCTTAAGGCCAGGTAATAGAGCCCCGATAGGATATTAAGTGTCATGTCTTCCTTAGACCACATTCTGTAAAGTACTTGATATCAAGGGGTGACAATTAAAGGTGTGTGATGACGAAAGAACCACCCCTGACTCTACCATCTTCCCAGACATCTCAGCGGAGCTAAGAAGTGCGCAATAAGTTGATAACCCGAGAAATATGATGGAAAAGAAGGGTTATATAAGGGTTAAATATAACCCTTATTTTCCATCTCTTATTTAATAAAGATTTTCCCACCACCTTGATTTAATATGGGTTAAATAAAGCACTATGAGAGTTATTATATGATGTTTTTACTTGAATTTTTTTACTTGAACTTTACTGGAGTTTTTACGATGAAGATAGCAATATTTAATATGTTTTGCACTTCATTGATGGTTATAGATATAGCGTGTTGGTGAAGGAAATAATTATCCTCCAGACTCTTCATAGAGATCGTTAATCTATGAGGGAAAACATTTAGCCGAATACAACTAAGTGTTTGACAACAGCATCGGCCTTGCAATAATGTCATAAATGCAACAAACTCAGTATATTGTTCAGTGGCAAATCCCAGAGGATTGGGTGCTCCCGTAGTGAGAGTCCTTCGTCTGTATGTTTACGTAAGCATTTTATGTGCTTAAATCTTCAGGAAAGTTTACAAGCATGAGCTATGCGATTATTGAGATAGAGTGTGGGAGCTGGGAGATTGGATGGATGATGCAGGGAGAGTGGGGAGAAAGAGAGAGAGAGAGAGAGAGAGAGAGAGAGAGAGAGTCTCTCGCTCAACCCTCCCATGGATGAGCTCTTTGATGCTCTAACTGAGAGCGCCCTGAACCATTAACACCGTCAAAACAAGGTAGATCAAAATAAAAATCTGTCGAAGCAAAGACAAATATTTACAAAGTGGAAAGATGATAAAAACATGGTTAGTAGAGACACTAAAGGGGAAAGGAGGGGAGGGGAGGGGAATCGCAAACAAGAACCCAACTCTCCGAGAATTAATGCAGCATTGAAGCGCATGATGAGGGGAGTTTAATGGTGAACCAAGGGGAGAGTAGTGGTGGTGAGAGGGTGGGTATACCATTATCAGATGAAGGGGGAAACGAAAAATCATATATCTTACCTCTCCCCCCCCCCCCCTCTTCCAAAAATTGACTGTGCGGGTTTTAGAGGGACGGAAGATTAGTAATAATACGTACTCACCAAATTGTGCTTGTGAGGGGAGAGGTTGAGCTTCAGCTCTTAACTTCCGCCTCTTAAACTTCAATTGACACTTTTGCACTGGTTCTCTGGTCCCTTCCTCCATCCCCATACCTTTTTTTTTTTTTAGCTGTCGTATTTACACTTGAAGCTGCGCATTGGATCTGCCTTCAATACTTTGACTTTTTAATGCAATGCAATTGATTACTAATCTGACAATAAGACCGTTAACCAACCCCCACACGTTCACCTCACACAGGGGTCACTCACTACTCGCAAAATATTCACCGCACACAAGTTCCCCGTGATGAACAAGGTCTCCGCAGTCAACAAGATCACCACACTCAACAAAATCACTGAACTAAACACAATTCATCCCACTCAAAGAGTTCTCCTCTCTCTCACATACACACACACACAAAATCTCGCCGCGTAATCCTAGGTAATCAATCGAAGAGAGAACATTTTGAACATGAGTTTTGGTACAAAACAGTGGAGTAGAGAACATTTAGAACACGAGTCTCGGTACAAAACAGTGGAGGAGAGAACATTTAGAACACGAGTCTCGGTACAAAACAGTGGAAGAGAGAAGAGAGAACATTTAGAACACGAGTCTCGGTACAAAACAGTGGAAGAGAGAACATTTAGAACACGAGTCTCGGTACAAAACAGTGGAAGAGAGAAGAGAGAACATTTAGAACACGCGTCTCGGTACAAAACAGGGGAGGAGAGAACATTTAGAACACGTTTTCCGAGGTGGAACGTGCCAGGGGGACAGGTTACTGTTTCTCCACTTGATCTATCGAGACGATCTCCCCTCTCAATAAGGGCTCATCTGAGGGAGGGGCCCCGTTTCCCCTCGGTGCTTGGGCAATATGGACCAATTTTCTTCCCCTTTACGATGACAGCGAACAAAAATTCCATGGAGGGTATTGTTAGTCCTGGATTTTTGGTTCTGTTTTTATCCTTGTTTATTGAATATCGTTGCTTGGGATCGTGTTTGTTTTAGTTTCAATATAATAGTTTTTGTTTTGTTTTGCCACTGATGTAGGGGAGTGTTTAGTGCACGCGCGTGCGTACGCGAGTTGGTGTATATACATGAGGGCGTTCGTGAGCCAGGATACATACATGAGGGCGTTCGTGAACTTGGATACATACATGAAAGAGGTCCAGAATTTGGTGGCGCTACACGTGGTACTTGAAGCAGGGCGTTGTTCCGTAAGTTCTGTTATTTAATTGCAGGGAGAGAGTAAACGCACTCACACAGACTCGAGAGAGCGCGCACACACACATACACATACACACACACACACACACACATACACACATGCACATACACATATAGCCATGACAGAGTGTAGACACAGCCACGAGTATATACACAGCGATGAGAGTGCACACACAACGACAAGAAAGT
>NC_091165.1:20169981-20199981 GCF_040958095.1 Procambarus clarkii
ACTAGAGGCTCTGACCCTTAGGCAAATTCAGGTTCATATGCAAAAATCTGGATCGATATATATATATATATATATATATATATATATATATATATATATATATATATATATATATATATATGTCGTACCTAGTAGCCAGAACTCACTTCTCAGCCTACTATTCAAGGCCCGATTTGCCTAATAAGCCAAGTTTTCCTGAATTAATATATTTACTATAATTTTTTTCTTATGAAATGATAAAGCTACCCTTTTCACTATGTATGAGGTCAATTTTTTTTATTTGAGTTAAAATTAACGTAGATATATGACCGAACCTAACCAACCCTACCTAACCTAACCTATATATATAGGTAAGGTTAGGTTAGGTAGCCAAAAAAAGCTAGGTTTGGTTAGGTTAGGTAGGTTAGGTAGACGAAAAAACATTAATTCATGAAAACTTGGCTTATTAGGCAAATCGGGCCTTGCATAGTAGGCTGAGAAGTGAGTTCTGGCTACTAGGTACGACATATATATATATATATATATATATATATATATATATATATATATATATATATATATATATACACACATATATGAGCTGCATCATATGGACTAATAAATGTGTGGCAGTTTTCTTTTTTCTTGAGATCTTATGTAAAAAAAAAAAAAATGTTTAAAAAAAGTACGTAATATGCACCTATAAATGCACGTGAAACATTTTAACAATAGATGCATTGAATTAATAAAGGGTTTATTAGTCGTGAGAAACACAATCTTTAACGCCAAAAACTCTTATTTTGAAGTTTCATTAATTTTTTCTTTAACTCGAAACTTATTCCATCTTCCTACACATTACTGGACATCAAACCACCGTGGGCGTTAAAATGCGTTGAATTCGCAGAGAGCCTTTCCCTTAAGACCCACTCCAACCGCCTCATAATCAGTTCTTGGGAATTCGCCATGTTAAATATTAATACAAGTATTTCTAAACAGTATGGAGCACTGGAGTACGACTCCCGACTTTATCCACCGACTTCGTATACACGAGAATCGACCCTACAGCTCATTTTAGTACTTCACCTTCTGTAGGGGACTAAGAAGTGCCACATAGAGGGCTCACATCCTCCGTCTTCTCCTGTAGGGGGGATCTAGAAGTACCCCCCCCCCCCCTCTCCTCTTGAGCTTACTCCTCAATTAAGGTCTCTATTTTAAGCTTTCCATTCCCCGCTAATACTACTTCTATCTCACTCAAGAGGTTTCTGGCATCATCTTGACTTGTCTCCAGCTAATTAACAGAAGAATTTTACTAATTCAACCAATCAGAGATATTCCTGTTTCAATCATCTCAAAAATCTCCCCCTTCAAAGTCATCTGAGTTAAAAAGATATCCTCTTCTCAACGTCCCGAGTAGAGAGATTTCTCCCACTCAACCATGTGAGTAAAGAGATCAACCCCTCTCAACCATCACTGATATTGCGTCCCCTCTCCCATCCGCCTTGGAGATCACCCGTACCTGATGGAGTGTGGAGAGCCAATGTGGACATATAATGCGCTTTATCTGTTTTACATCTGGGCCATTGGTTAGGAAAGGAGAGGAAGCGAAGAGACAGTGAGAGAAAGAGGAGCAAAAGGTGAATAGATGGAGCGACGAGAGAGAGAGACTTGTGTCTAGTCGAACAAAAGGCCAAGTTGAGGAAAAGTTCAGACGAGAAAACGAAGATTTGGAGGAAAAAATGACAAAAGAAATTGGGCGAAACACTGAAACAAAGAAGCCGGGAGAGAAGGCAAGAAACAAAGGCAGGAAAATGACAAAACAAGCACAATTATAGTTGCTAGGAGGGGAGCTAATGGGATGGGATGGGAAGGGAAGGGTGGGGGGGGGGGTTATACCAGGTGAAACCAAACAATGAGACCGGCTATAATTACTTCGAATAGGGGGAGAGGGGGGGGGGGATAGGGGTAATTAGTATAATTTTTTGTTCAGCGAAGATGGATTAATTACCAAAGATTCGAATTGACTCGGCATCAGCCACAAATCATCTGCCCAATTTCTAACCAACCTGTGTTGTTTTTTGTAAACAAACACCTCCTTGTTTGCGTTGGAGGAGGTGAGGGATCCACAGCATCATTATAAACCTTATGTAAACAACACGAACAGAAGACAATAGTGGACAAAAGATGACCACTTGAATCATGAAACGAAGCTTCATAAAAGCAAACCGAAGCTCCAGTAAGATCAGAGAGAGAACCTGAATATTAACCAGGTAAGCTTAAGAGGCGACGGGGGGGGGGGGGGTGCTTGACGTTGATAGTCTGGTCTAATTCAATTAAATTCTCCGTAGTCGGATTCCGCACGACTTGGCCCTGGAAGCTGATGGAATATGGACTCAACATCAAAGAATTATGATGACTTAGTATTTGTCTCAGAATATCTCCTCAGATGAGCGCGAGATGTTCAGGGAGTGGACCCCCCCCCCTCCTTGAAACCCCTTTGGTCAGAGGGGGGGGGGGGTATAGTGAATGAGATGTGGAAGGAGGAGGGACGGGAGGGGGGAGGGTGATTTGGGTACTGGGGGCAGGTACGAAAGAGGGCAGCTGATGGGGGGGTATAGTGAAAGGAAGGCACATGGTAGGGTATAGAGGGAGAGCAGCTGAGATGGATAAATGGTATTGGGTAGGGGAGCCAGGGAGTAGATGTGTAGGGGTAGAGCGGATGGATACATTTTGGAGGGTAGGTAGAGGAAGGCAGAAGGGGAAGTGTACGTGGTTGAGTATATATCTAGGAAAGGGGGCACGTAAGGGAGGGTTCATAATGGAAGGTACAAGAAGGGAACACAGGGGTGGGTATATGGTTTGGGGTACACGGGGAGAGGGAACGTGGGGGAGGGAACGTGGTGAAGCAGGGAAGGAGTGCCAGCAAAGTTTGGGTCTATCTCTGGCTTGAGAGCTCTAAACTGATTATCAAATTATGTTAATGCTGTGATTTTCCGCACCAGCTCCATGCAGACGTGGGAGTCGAGGAGAGAGAGAGAGAGAGAGAGAGAGAGAGAGAGAGAGGGAGAGAGAGAGAGAGAGAGAGAGAGAGAGAGAGAGAGAGAGAGAGAGAGAGAGAGAGAGAGAGAGAGAGAGAGAGAGAGGGAGAGAGAGGGAGAGAGAGAGAGGGAGAGAGAGAGAGAGAGAGAGAGAGAGAGAGAGAGAGAGAGAGAGAGACACGCTAGACCATCAAAAGCAAGGCATTCAAGGGGGTAAGTGGACAGATTTCTGATTGATTTGCCTGATAAGCCAAAGTGTGATGGGTATGTGAGCTAAACAGTTGCGAAAACTAACAGCCTCACTGACTAGACAATCACCATAGGCTAGGTTGTGGTAGAACAACAACTCTCGAATTCGTCAATAGATAATCAGCTGGGATATGAGGACGAGGAGTTAGAATATGAGGACGAGGAGCTGGGATATGAGGACGAGGAGCTGGGATATGAGGACGAGGAGCTGGGATATGAGGACGAGGAGCTGGGATATGAGGACGAGGAGCTGGGATATGAGGACGAGGAGCTGGGATATGAGGACGAGGAGCTGGGATATGTGGACGAGGAGCTGGAATATGAGAACAATGGGCGGGAATATGAGGACAATGGGCGGGAATATGAGGACAAGGAGCGGGAATATGTGGACGAGGAGCGGGAATACGAGGGCGAGGAGCTGGGATATGAGGACGAGGAACTGGGATATGAGGACGAGGAGCTGGAATATGAGGACGAGGAGCTGGAATATGAGGACGAGGAGCTGGAATATGAGGACGAGGAGCTGGAATATGAGGACGAGGAGCGGGGATATGAGGACGAGGAGCGGGAATATGAGGACGAGGAGCTGGAATATGAGGACGAGGAGCTGGAATATGAGGACGAGGAGCGGGAATATGAGGACGAGGATCTTGAATATGAGGACGAAGAGCGGGAATATGTGGACGAGGATCTTGAATATGAGGACGAGGAGCTGGGAATCATATCCTAAAAAGCTCTCCTAAAAATGTGTAGTCATGCTTAGAACACCAATGCCTGCATGCTTATGTGATTTTGTAACTTAAAGTATGTTTTTATTTTTGGGGGGAAACGCCCCTAATGGTCCTTTTTCTTTCCCGATTTCCTTAAACTTTCAGCCCACAAGCCGTAATTTTTGTGGTGGATTGTTGATTGGAGTGACTCGAACCCGCGTTCTGGTGAATCCCAGACACCTGCCCTAGCCAACTCAGCCACGATGGTACAAAAGTCGACGATCAATCCGGAACTCTACTGAATTCACCGGAAGGTTCTGGGCAAAGGGGACGAACCTGAGCCCAAACCGGGTTACACAGTCGACTCGACCACACTCGGGCCCACGATAAAGGCATTCACACTGTGGGAGCCTTCCAGTGAATTCGATCTAGCGTTTGCGAGTTGGTCGTCGACTTTTGTACCATCGTGGCCGAGTCGGTCATGATGACACGCGGACATAAATAGACCGACTTTATGGACATCAACAGATCTCAGCTGGTGGATATCAGCAGTTCTCAGCTAGTAGACATCAACAATATATATATATATATATATATATATATATATATATATATATATATATATATATATATATATATGTCGTACCTAGTAGCCAGAACTCACTTCTCAGCCTACTATTCAAGGCCCGATTTGCCTAATAAGCCAAGTTTTCCTGAATTAATATATTTACTATAATTTTTTTCTTATGAAATGATAAAGCAACCCTTTTCTCTATGTATGAGGTCAATTTTTTTTTATTGGAGTTAAAATTAACGTAGATATATGACCGAACCTAACCAACCCTACCTAACTTAACCTAACCTATGTTTATAGGTAAGGTTAGGTTAGGTAGCCAAAAAAAGCTAGGTTAGGTTAGGTTAGGTAGGTTAGGTAGACGAAAAAACATTAATTCATGAAAACTTGGCTTATTAGGCAAATCGGGCCTTGAATAGTAGGCTGAGAAGTGCGTTCTGGCTATTAGGTACGACATATATATATATATATATATATATATATATATATATATATATATATATATATATATATATATATATATATATATATAATTATCGTTCATCTGATTTTGAAGTAATAGATGGGATCAGAGACGCCATTTTTATGATGAATTCATGATATCCACGCAATTCATCAAATTCATCAAATGATATCCACGCAGATTCTCCGGTATTAAACAAATTCTAGAGAGGGCTAATTATCTAAGTGGGGGAAATGCTTTTATAATCAGTTTAAGCATCATTAATCATCTGCCCACAACACCATCATCCCACTCACCTCTCTCTATCACTCTCGGCCTCCCCTAGCACACAAACTCACACCTACAAGTCCTACGCACAACTCTTGCCTTCCCACAACCACAACTCTTCACACACAACTATCCACCTTCCCTCCACCTCTCACCTACAACCCTCTCCATTCACAACCACCCACCTACTCCTACCTCCATCCCACAAACCACCACCACTCCTCACCCACAAATAACTCACAACCACCCACCTCCCACCAACATTCTATCCGTATAGAATGCTGTGACCTCATTTACGAGGAATGAAGTTTAAACTTTTTCAAGTATTTATGTTATTCCATTAAGTTTCCTAAATTTGTAATATGTGCATTGCACTGTTTCCAACAGTTCTGCTGGAAACAATATATTTCCAAGTCTGCAAACCGGCAGCTTAAAGAAATTGCTCACTAAAGATACAATGGTGTACATGGTTACAATAATCAGTTCAGGTCACAGAGAAATTGAATGTTAATATATTTAGGGAGGATTTTAGTGATGGGGAGGGGTTGGGGGGAGGAAAGCCAGCAATTTTTAACATAGTGATCATTTTAATGAAGCTTTGTATATGGGTTAGTGTAACTGAGAGGAGGTAGAAAGAGTTTACTTAGGTTACTTACACACACACACACACACACACACACACACACACACACACACACACACACAAACACACACACACACACACACACACACACACACACACACACACACACACACACTTGTAAAGTGCCGGAGAATATCCTCAGCTTGAGAGTGGCGGAGTACCTGGAGAAAGCCAACTTTGTAACGAATGATCGAAATGGCTTTAGAAAGGGAAAATCGTGCCTTCCAACTCTGATGGAGTTCAGTGACTGGATTACAAATATAAGACAGTTAAAAGATGACTGGGGAGACTATATTTTCCTGGATTGTCAACAAAACATTTGACATTTTTTCTCATTAAAGGGTGTACAAAATGGAGAAGCCGGCTGCGAAAATACTGAACTGGGTAAAAGAATATCTGCAGGATAGAAAACAAAGAGTCATAGTGAGAAGGTTTTGAGCTGGAGGTATGTCACAAGAGGGGGTCCCACAAGTCCCGCCCCTGGGACCACTACTGTTCGTAATAGATGAGTACGAACTTCCCGAGAAAGTGAGCTTGCACGCGTCAATATTTACAGATGACACCAAGCAGATGGGGAATATAAAAACAGAGAACGACTGCAGGAAGTTATATAGAGGACCTTGACAAACTCCAGGAGCGGGCAAATGAGTGGTTGCTGCAATTCAATCCCAACAAATGTAAGGCAATAAAAATTGCAATACGAGAAAGGAGACCTGGAGGTATCTTCATCCTAAGGGCAAGGCAACTACAGCAACCGTAATGAAAGGCATACACAAACAGGATAACATCAGCAGCATATGAGATGCTGGCAAATGATAGAACGTCGTTTAGAAACATAAATCATAACTCCTTCAAGGTAATGTACACAACATAAGTTAGACCAATAGTTGAATATGGAGCATCGGTATGAAATCTATCCCTTATGAAGCATATAACCAAATTGGAGAAAGGTATGACAGTGTGCAACGAGATTAGTGCCAGAGCCTAGAGGGGTAAAAATATGAGAATTGGCTAATGAAATTAAATCTCACAACCATAGAGGATAGAAGAAACAACGAGGATATGATCACAACATGCAAGATACTGAATGTAATTGACCAGGTGGACAAAAGATCCCCCTCACTTTCAATGAAAGAAAGTAGGACAAGAGGACAATACATACACACAATTTACATATAGACAAAACCTCGTGAGGCTTCAGCGTCACACACTTCGTCATCAGTTTCATAAAGTAACTCTACATTGATACAATAAACCGTAACATCAATCCCAGCCAACCACCAAGCATCCTAATGGTATACTCTCAATACCAATGATATCCTTCCAGACCTTCAAATCAATTCATAGACAAGTATGTGTTTTTTTTTTTTAATTATATTGGCTGCTGAATCTGTCATCAAATTAAAACAATCACACCCTGTCGTCGAAGGCTCTCCCGTGGAGCTCTGCAAACTGTTAATTTTGATAATGAAAATTATATAACACGGGCGACACAGGGGGCGTAAACACAGATAATTATGATAACAAAGTTTTTTTTTTTTGGTTTGGCCAACACTGCTACAAATCACAGGAATTTTTGATTGAATTCATAAATATTTTCTTTATACAAATCAATCTTACTCTCGACACTTTCTGGAAAATGTATTTGCGAGTCCTCGTTTGGTTTGATTTACGACTCTGCTTGAATATAATGACCTGCTTGAATATAATTCTTTGTGGTTAGTTAATTGTTGGGTGCTACACTTTGATGGTCTCCTCTAGAATCTACAGGACTTCTTAGTGCTTCTGTGAGGTCTGTCTTGAAGACCTCCTAACTCCTGTAAAGTCATACTTTTTAGGTTATTCTACCTTCATTAATGGCTACATTGATGACATTCTAACACTACCTGTATTTTTTTTATTAGTCTCACCCACCTTCTCCTCCCCCCCCCCTTTTAATAGGACTCCAGCGAGCACGTTGTTCTGTGATCTTCTCGACCTGAGTTCTCTTCCTTCCTCTTCCTTCCTCTTTCTTCCTCTTCCTCTTCCTCTCTCTCGTTCCCCTTTTACCATCCTACGTCATCTTACTTCCTCTTTCAATTAAGCAAGAGCTAACAATCGTTGACACAGTTGTAGGAAAGAGAGAGAGAGAGAGAGAGAGAGAGAGAGAGAGAGAGAGAGAGAGAGAGAGAGAGAGAGAGAGAGAGAATATCAGGAAGGTGCATGGGTAAGGCAACGAACACGGGTAATGAAGAGGACATGAGTAAGGGGAGATAAATATGTAAGCTATGATACGTGGGTCAAATAGAGAACAGTGGTAAGATATAGGGTGCATGAGTGAGCTTGGGTGCATTGGCACAGGAGGGAAAAATGGGTAAAGGGAGGAAACGTTAGTAAGGTAAAGAACATGGGTAAGGGCTGAGTTTAAGAGATGGGTGGAAACAGGTCAGAGTCAGGTTGGGTCATCTGTACAACTCAATGTTAATGGAAGTTAATGGAAGTCATCAAATGAGTAACAAACGAGTAATAGATCAGTATGAATAAGGAAAGGAACAGCATGAATAATGAATAAAAAAAAATATACACAAGGAAAAAAACTACAAATTCATAATATTAATTCACAGTATGAATAACGAATGACATGTATAATTCGACAAAAACAAAAAAACAAATTCGCAACCAATGGTATAAGAGCTCACTCCAGCAACACTGGCATAAAAATGGCATCGCGAGCGGCCTTTTAAAAAGCATGAACAGCATAATTAATTCATTCATTTACGCAACAAAATACATCATTTTTGGGCGACATTGTAGTTTTTTTTCTGGCCATGTGAACTGGAGGAAGTCTATGCGGGAAGTGATACAGAGAATGTTGGTTCATCTGATATATGATACCCGAGACTCGGGTCAACTTTGTGTTATCGAATCCGCTATCATTTGTTTCTCGGATCCGGTGACTTTCATTTTTTAATCTGATCTGGAGATATTTATTTTACGGGATCAGGTGACCTTTTTTTATGGGATCGGATGACCTTTTTATGGGATCAGGTGATGTTTTTATGGGATCAGGTGACATTTTTTATGGGATCGGGGGCCTTTTATGGGATCAGGTGACCTTTGTATGGGATCAGCTGACCTTTTTATGGGATCAGGAGACCTTTTTATGTAATCAGGAGACCTTTTTATGGGATCAGGAGACCTTTTTATGGGATCAGGTGACCTTTTTTATGGGATCAGGTGACCTTTTAATGGGATCGGGGGACCTTTTTATAGGATCAGGTGACCTTTTTATGGGATCAGGTGACCTTTTAATAGCATCAAGTGACTTGAGGTGAACGAAATCTCTGACTTAGTGATCTTGGTCTCTGATTTGGTGCCCTTGAACTTTGACCCCCATGACGCCCTTCGAGCCCCATGACCAGGGCCATATGATGAATCAAGCCATTTACGCAACTCACTTGCGAAACCTGTACATCTTTCGTCAATTACGGCGGTTTAATTGTTTACTGTTAATAAACAGTTTACGAGCTCCCAAAGCAGTACGAGGTTGTTAATAAAAATAACAACCCTAATAATGGGAAGTTTCCAGCAAGCGTTAAGTGCATACTAAAAGTAAGCAAAGACACGACGAATAAGTAAGGATATAGAGGTTTCGTAAGTGATTTCGTAAGTAATTGATGAGTCCTGGACCTGGTTGGTAACGAGGATGCTTAACAAGGGAGAAAAGAATCGTTAACAATTTGAAGTTTTGTGTGGAGACAATCGCGCGCACGCACGTACGCATGCACACACGCACACGCACACACACACTCCTAAATAGGTGAGTACACACACACACGCCTCAGTTGATAGGCGGGACCAAAGAGCCAGAGCTCAACCCCCGCAAGCACAAATAGGTGAATACACACACATAGGCGCCTCGCGGCTGAGAGGATAGCGCTCGGGAGTCGTAGTCCTAAGGCCCCGGGTTCGATTCCCATCCGAAGTGGAAACAAATGGGCAGGGTTTCTTTAATCCTGATGCACCTATTCACCCAGTAGTAAGTAGGTATCTGGTAGTTAGCTGCTACGGGCTGCTTTCTGTGTGTGTGTGTGTGTGTGTGTGTGTGTGTGTGTGTGTGTGTGTGTGTGTGTGTGTGTGTGTGTGTGTGTGTGTGTGTTACAGAAATATATGTTGTAGATATAATAGAGAAAAATAGATTGGTTAGAAAGGCGGGGTCCAAGAGCTAATAGCTCGATTCTGCAGACACAAATAGTAAACACACACACACACACACTGCCCATTGTAAAGTAACGAAATTAGGCGAAGGGAGCAGAAGGCTGAACACAATGTACCATCTGGGAGGTGATATCCTGAAAGAATCGAAAAGAGAGAAAGATCTGGGGGTTGATATCACACCGAACCTGTCCCCAGAGGCCCACATCAAAAGGATATCATCAGCGGCATATGCTAGACTGGCCAACATAAGAACTGCCTTTACAAACTTGTGTAAGAAATCGTTCATGACCTTGTATACCACTTACGAAAGACCAATCCTGGAGTGTGCAGCTCCAGCCTGGAGTGTGCAGCTCCAGCTTGGAGTCCGTATCTAGTTAAACACAAGACAAAGTTAGAGAAGATTCAGACTACTCCCGGAACTGAGAGATATGGGCTACGAGGGAAGGCTAAGGAAGCTGAATCTCACAACTCTGGAAAACAGAGGAGTAAGGAGAGACATGATAACCACATACAAAATTCTCATGGGAATTGACAGGGTGGACAAAGACAAACGCTTTAGCTAGGGTGGAACACGAACAAGTGGGGTCACAGGTGGACACTTAGTACCCAAATGAGCCACAGAGACATTAGACAGATTTTTTTTAAGTGTCAGAGTAATTAACAAATGGAATACATTAAGTAGTGATGTGGTGGAGGCAGATTCCATACACAGTTTCAAATGTAGATATGATAGCCCAGAAGGCTCAGGAATCTCTACACCAGTTGAGAG
The DNA here is from genome assembly GCF_040958095.1 of Procambarus clarkii. NCBI lineage: Eukaryota > Metazoa > Arthropoda > Malacostraca > Decapoda > Cambaridae > Procambarus > Procambarus clarkii. The sequence continues at coordinate 20,180,868 of NC_091165.1, forward strand.
GCGGGACCAAAGAACTAAAGCTCAACCCCCGCAAGCATAACTAGGTGCGTACAACTAGGTGAGTACACACACACAAGAAAACCAGCTGTAGACAAAACCAATATCCCACAGTCATTACCTCTCTTGTCGGAGAGGAAGAGAGAGAAAGAGAAGAGACAGAGACCTGGGTCACACCGGCTCCTCTCTTTCCTCTGCCACATAAAAGGATGCATCGGTTCGTAACGGTCAAGCGCTTCCAGTAGTGAAACACATGAAACAGACTTAGGCAATCTTTCCCTTTCTCAGTCTCTGTCAATCCGCCTCTCCTTCCACTTGTGTATCCTGGAATTATACCTTCTCTTTATGTACTTGTTAGTATCGGTTAGACGGTTACAACAAAATTTTTAACACCTTTTTTTCATTAATATAAATGGGAAATCAGCTTCATATATATATATATATACATTATATATATATATATATATATATATATATATATATATATATATATAATATGTATATATAATATAAGTTACACATATTTGTGTGTAACTTGATCTGCTGCCCAGTTGGGTGGGTGTGCAGCAAGACTAGTAACTGTGTGACTCACCACAGGTGTAAAGTGCCTTGTATAGTGACTGTTGTGAGCCTCTTGCTGAATCACTTGTGACACAAAAGATTATTGATGTGTGTATTTGTGTGGGTGGTTAAATATGTATGTGTATGTTTATATGAATACGTATATATGTGTACATGTATGTATGAGTATGTGTACACGTATATATATAATAATTCTGTAACTAGCGTCAAAAGATTGTTATTTGCTTAGCTAAACGAACTAGAGGGTTCAGTTCCTGAACCGATTATATGCCTCTGTAATCCTTTACACTAAAGCCCACGGGATGGGTATGCGGTGCATAATAAAGAAAGAAATCGAATTGTAGAGTGGATACCCATCATGACCAGGTTGGGATTAGCAATATTCAAGTGATTACTCAATGGCACGGAGCCATATGAAACCCCATGAGATTCCTGGAACCGGCTAGACCATTAAAAAAAGCAAAATTTATAATAATTTATTTCCATACAGTAAAACATTACACACTGATCGCTGCAAATTTTTACAAAATAATTCTATTCGTCATTTCTTGTCTGAAATAAGGACAAAATGAGGAAAGTATTCATGAGTCATGAGGTTATCAACACTCACGGATTGAGGGAGGGAATTATCAGGAGAACGAACTAAGCCGTTACGACTATGTAGCACTTGGAAGGGGTCAGGATAAAGATTTGAGATGGAACGGGGAAAGGAATGGTGCCCAACCACTTGGACGGTCAGGGATTGAATACCGACCTGCATGAAGCGAAACCGTCGCTCTACCGTCCAGCCCAAGTGGTTGGACTAGCGGATTGAGGCGATGTGCATTTGTATCAGTCACAAGTCAGATGTATGCAAACGGTGATAGGGTGTAACTAAGACACAAACAGCGAGAATGAATGAGAGAGAGAGAGAGAGAGAGAGAGAGAGAGAGAGAGAGAGAGAGAGAGAGAGAGAGAGAGAGAGAGAGAGAGAGAGAGATATCCCAGCTGATGGAGGGGTTGTCAGGGACGGGCTAGGGAGGAGAAGGCTATCAAAGTCGAATGGAGTTCATTCTGACTTTTAAGTATGACCATTTACCAGCGTAAATGGTTGTGCGAGAAGTTATGTCATAAGAGAGCTGAGTGGAGTCACACGGACGCTGCTTTCATGTAAGAGCCACGAGAAATCACCCCTGATATATACCCTTTCAAGCCGTGTGAATTCCACCCGTATAATTTCACACTGAGCAATCGTGTGAAATTAGCAACATGCTCTCACTAAAGAGCCGTGTGGAATCACCCGGATGATTTCATTAGAGGGCCGTGTGGAGTCACTCTGTTGCTTTCGCTTGAAAGCCGTGTGAAATCACCCGGGTGGTTTTAGAGCCATGTGATGCCACACGGATGTTGCTCTACCTAGGACAGAAGTGGTCGCAGCTCTCTGTATTGCGTCGACGTTATCATCCTGAATATCTGTTCTCATCTCTGTGGTTCTTGTTATCTGTGCCAGAATTTTGGCTCTCCTGGCGTGATGCCAGAACACCCGACTCTTCTGTCGTGGTTAGAAACATTTGTATAACTCTCCTTATCCACATTATAAGAACGTATGCAGAAAGGAAAGTGCGCGAGGCCAAATACACTGGTCAAAATATATAAGGGATTTTAGAAAATTACTATCCACACTACTCAATAGCTCGGTCGATATAGAGCTTCGGTCTCTCACACTCGTGGGGTTCAGCGGTTCGAGTCTCCTAGAGCCCTGGCAAATGGAAGAATGGATTTTTAGATTTAAATATCATTTATTTCCATGATACTCGCCGCTTTGTCAGTGTGGCAGGGAATGAAGAGACGAATTTCGTGATCTGAAATATGTCACGTACCGGAGGTAAAATGTTTTTGATTGAAATTATTATTATATATATTCTCTGGGTCTGGAGTGTAAAGATTTCTAATCATGTTTGAAGTAGGCGAATTTAATTTAGATTTCCACCCTCAATTAAATTTTGTTTTGTTTTTTCGGTTGGTAAAGTGGTGGTTGTTTTATTATATATATATATATGTCTCTGGTTGTGGGTATGGTTGTTTGTCTGTTTGAATTTGATTGTTTTGAGTGGCTTTGTTTAGTTGTGTGTGTTTGCATTTGGTTGTACGTCTGTCTGTGTCTGGTTTGTGTTTTTGTGTACACAAACTCACACACACCTGTACGCGCGCGCGTCTCACACGCACACATACACACACACACACATACACATACACATACACATACACACACACACACACACACACACACACACACACACACACACACACACACACACACACACACACACACACACACAAAGGTTGCCAGGGTAACCAACACGGAGAGTGCAGGGCTGGTGACAGAGAAAGGGCGACTGCCTGTGATAGTGGAAGCAAAAAGACCTCTTTTTTTTTAATCACGCTAAGCAGTCTTTTATGTATTCATCCCTGAGTAAGTGGCTCACTACATCTCAATATGTATCCATTCATCAATAACAAGCCATGTGTGTTTCCATTCCTAAATATAACTAGTCATTGTGTATCCAGCTCTCGCGCTCCCAATGACAGTATATTATAGATCTTGAAAACCTTGGTGGGTTTCTGGGAGTTCTTGTACCCTCCCAAGCCCAGCCAGGGGACAAGGCTTCACTTGTAAGAGCTTGGTTCAACCGGCTTCTTGAAGAAAATTGTCTAGTTTTCTTTTGAAGATGTCCACGTTTGTTCCGGCAAAATTTCTTATGCTCGATGGGAGGATGTTGAACAACCGTGGACCTCTGATGTTCATGCAGTGTTCACTGATTGTGTCTATGGCACCTCTGTTTTTCACTGGTTCTGTTCTGTATTTCCTTCCATATCGTCCACTCCAGTATGTTGTATTACTGTGTAGATTTGGGACCTGGTCCTCTAATATGTTCCATGTATATATTATTTGATATCACTCGTCTCCTTTCTAAAAGAGTACATTTGGAGAGCTTTGAGACGATCCCAATTATTTAGGTACTCTACCGTGTCTATGTATTGCCGTATATTTTCTCTGTATTCCCACTATATCAACAATCTCTCCCGCTCTGAAGAGGGAAGCGAGTAGGGCACCTCGTAGTCCCCAGTATTCAAGACGGGACAAGTGATTTGAGCTTTTAACTTTTTTGAGTTGATGTGTTTTTTGTTAGTATCATATCTTCTGATATTGACGTGGCTTACAGCCGTGTTTGGGGAGCTCGCTTACAGCCGTGTCTGGGGAGTTCGCCGACAGAGCGCACTAATTGCAGATCAAGTAGTGAATCAGCTAAGATCAGTTCAGCATCTCATCTGTGCCTCACCAGCATCCCTTAGGTTCGCTGAATGCTCTTTTTTTTATTTTGTTTTTAATCCTCTCGCTAACTATTTTCAGCTAAAGTTTGCCTTAAGTGGAGCTGTGTTTTTAATTAAACGCAAAAACTGACGAGGGTCATTGAAGGCGGACTTTTGCTGCTCTGACTCTCAGTCAGGGAGCTGGATAATGACTGCCCTCTACCCCCTTAGTTCTCAACCCACACACCCCTCCTCCCCTCCCTCACTCCCCAGCTGCTCAGCGACGGGTCCTCCTACCTCTTCCACCCCCACCTCCTCTTCCTTTTATTCTTTTCCTTTTTATTACTCAAAGTTTCTGTCCCATGGTCAGGCATTCACAATTCTCTGGTGAGCTTTGTTTTCTTCGCCATCGTTGTTCTGTGTTTTGGGGGGTCCTTAGCCCCCCGTCCCGTCCTCTCCCCCTTTCTATTCTTCCTCCCCAGCTCTCTGTCCCTATCCTACCCCCACCCAAAACCCCACTTCTTCCCCCTCTCCCAACCCAACCCGCCAGCGCCAACCCACTATCCTGCCTTTCACCTCTCTCTCTTGTCTCCAAGTCGTTATTCTCGTTTACTCTCTAATCGCGCTCTTCCTTCTATGTCCATCCCTTCTATGTCCATCTTCCTTCTATGTCCATCTTCATTCTATATCTATGACCGATCTTCCTCGTCCGGCTCTACCGGCTACCTCTCTATACTCAGACTGCTATGTTTTCACTTGAAATAGAAATATTGGATATTTTTCCTGAATTAGGTATGATATAAAGTTTCTCTCATATTCAATAAAATTTTAAAACAATGATTAATGTCGTTGTTGTTCCAGTATAATTTTGTAATGTATTTTAAGTAATTGGTTTTGGTGCAACGATATTGAGAATTATTGCTAAATTTTATTCCATGTATTTTAATCGTCTTAAATTCTTGCATTTTCAAATCATCACCCTCGGTGTTCTGATGAAGGTGAGTTTAAGGTTACAGTCAACCTCGAATGAATACCTTGATCTTGTGATATGTTACAACAGTTGTAATATATCACCTCACCCAAATGCAGGTATAAAATCGATGATGTTTAAGCTCTGTTCAGTTATAGTTGTGTGTGTGTAAACTAAAGTCTTTGAAAATGTAATAAGTTTTACGAAACGCGCTCAAGTGTCGCGTCAGACTAGAAATAAAAATGAATTTTGGAGAATTGATTTTTCAGTTACCATCAACAGTGAAGAAAAAAATAAGAAACATTGAGAAAATTCGTGTTAGAATTATTAATCTTACTTTTTCGGTCATATTTAATAATATATATATATATATATATATATATATATATATATATATATATATATATATATATATATACTCTCAGTTATATACTCTTAGATACTCTCAGTGTATAGATGTATATATATACACACACACACACTAAAAGAATGGGGGTGGTAGGAGAAGAAAATATCAAAGTGTTCAGTGAGGATCCACAAGGTCTTCTCTGAGTACTAATTTTTTTCTTCTCCGAGGCTATGGGTCCCTACACTTGCACCAGAGGTGGTACCCCTTTTAGGTATATATATATATATATATATATATATATATATATATATATATATATATATATATATATATATATATATATATATTATATATATATAAAATGTGAGTGTGTGTATAATGTAGTAGGGTCATCCATCAGTGCAAGTGTTTCTAAAACGGGCACTGCAGTTTAAAGGTAATTATCCAAGGACCATTAGAACCAGAGAAACTGGCCAATTAGAAGCTGCTTTTTTTAATTGTGGGAGCATTATTGATGAGAGTAAAGCATGGAATGAGGCTAAACAGGAGGAGAGAGTGAGGGGAAGAAGTGGATGTGATGAAGAGGGGGAGAGAGAGAAAAGAGAGTGAGAGAGAAAAGAGAGAGAGAGAAAAGAGAGAGAGAGAAAAGAGAGAGAGAGAAAAGAGAAAGAGAAAAGAGAGAGAGAAAAGAGAGAGAGAGAAGCATGGAATGAGAAGAGGGACCAGAGCGAAGGAGAGACCAGGAAGGGGGAGGATAATTGGGAGAGGGGAGAGAGAGAAGCATAAAGGGAGAGAGTGGTAAGAGAAGCATGAAGAGAGAGAGAGGGGAAAACTGATAAAGCAAGAGTGATGCTGCCAAAGCGTATGAGGAATGAGTGGGAGGATAGCCAGGGTAAATAACAACGCTGGCAGATAAAAAGAAGTATTAAAAGGGGATGTCCGATGAGAGTAGAGAGAGAGAGAGAGAGAGAGAGAGAGAGAGAGAGAGAGAGAGAGAGAGAGAGAGAGAGAGAGAGAGAGAGAGAGGGAGAGTGAAAGGCAATAAGAGGGAGAGGGAGGGACGGTGAGGAGACTGTGATGGTGGTGGCGGTGATGGTGGTGATGAGGGTGTTGGTGGTGGTGTGAAGGTGATAGTGATAATGGTGGTGGTGAAGGTGACAGAGGTGCTTACATCTCAGTGACTAGGTGGAGGGGGGTGGATGGTGAGGGTGGAGTTCTAAATCTAAATGTTTTCTATATAAATAGTCTTCTATAATCATTTTCTATAACCAAGACATAAGAGTTCGGATCTAGATCTGAATGGAATCGGATCTGGCCATGGAATTTTGACCATGATGGAGGAGGCATTTGTAATGCACTTCTGTTAATGCATTACAAATGTAGACCACCGGAGATTTTTTCTTTTTTCTTAATTTGGGCCGAAGTGTGAGTTTATTGAGAAGCGCCGCACTTTTGTGAGAGAACAAAGTGCCATAGCAGCCTGTACAATACCCTCAATAGGGTGCTATACAGGCTTATAGGTGCTGTACAACACACTCAATAGGGTGTTATACAAGCTTATAGGGTGCTGTACAACACACTCAATAGGGTGTTATACAAGCTTATAGGGTGCTGTACAACACCCTCAATATGGGGTGTTGTACAGGCTGAGCATCCCGCTGGGTAGTTCATCCTGTCACTTGCACCCAGACGCAGCTGGGAATGTTTTAAGTGAACCGTTATATTAAGTGGGAAGATTAACATTAACTATCCCCTTGACTTACGCAACATCTCCTAGACTTACGCAATATCTAGACTTACGCGACATTCAATAGACTTACGCGACATCCAATGGACTTACGCAACTTCCCCTAGACTTCTGCAACATCCAATAGACTTCTGCAACATCCAGTAGACTTCTGCAACATCCAGTAGACTTACGCAACATCCAATAGACTTACGCAACATCCAATAGACTTACGCAACATCCAATAGACTTACGCAACATCCAATAGACTTACGCAACATCTCCTAGACTTACACAATCCTACAGGTTCAGAGTAGGCGGAATGTTTTAAGTGTCAATATTAAACCAATTTTTTTTCTTATAAATTTTTTTTGGAAATTTCCTCACGTTTTCCTCACTGATTTAAAGCGTTTTATATTCTCCTAATCTAAATGTGCTGTCAGATCTAGTGCTTTTCTCTCAGTATTTTGCATGTTGGGATCATGTTTCCTCTGATGTTGAGTTCCGTTATTTCTCTTAATTCTGGTTGTAGTCTTCTTGTAGACTTGAGTAACTCCAGATTCCAAGCCTGCGTGTTCCAGTGTACTGTTTGTGTTGGTGGATGTACTGATGGTATAGGTGGTGGTTATGGAACAGGAGGGTCGGGGATTGAACGCTGACCTGCATGAAGCGAGACTACGCTCTATTGTCCATCCGAAGTGGTTGGGGGGGGTTGTGGTGGTGATGGTGGTTGACGGGGAGGTAGTGGTGGTGATGGTGGTTGACGGGGAGATAGTGGTGGTGATGGTGGTTGACGGGGAGGTAGTGGTGGTGATGATGGTTGATGGGGAGGTAGTGGGGGTGATGGTGGTTGACGGGGAGGTAGTGGTGGTGATGGTGGTTGACGGGGGGTTAGTGGTGGTGATGATGGTTGATGGGGAGGTAGTGGGGGTGATGGTGGTTGATGGGGAGGTAGTGGTGGTGATGATGGTTGATGGGGAGGTAGTGGTGGTGATGGTGGTGGACGGGACATATGGTTACAGGTAAGAGGAGCACTAGGCGCTGATCACCTGTTCCACACGATTTCCTGCAAGGCTCTCTCTTCTTTGTGCTTGGTCGCCTTCGTCTGGCGCCCGTCTCTCCTCCGCCTGGCGCCCGTCTCCTCCTCCGCCTGGCGCCCGTCTCTCCTCCGCCTTGCGCCCGTCTCCTCTTCCGTCTGGCGCCCGTCTTCTCCGCCTGGCGCCCGTCTCCTCCTCCGCCTGGCGCCCGTCTCCTCCTCCGCCTGGCACCCGTCTCCTCCTCCGCCTGGCGCCCGTCTCCTCCTCCGCCTGGCGCCCGTCTCCTCCTCCGCCTGGCGCCCGTCACCTCCTCCGCCTGGCGCCCGTCTCCTCCTCCGCCTGGCGCCCGTCTCCTCCTCCGCCTGGCGCCCGTCTCCTCCTCCGCCTGGCGCCCGTCTCTCCTCCGCCTGGCGCCCGTCTCCTCCTCCGCCTGGCGTCCGTCTCCTACGCCGCCTGGCGCCCGTCTCCTCCCCCGCCTGGCGCCCGTCTCCTCCTCCGCCTGGCGCCCGTCACCTCCTGCGCCTGGCGCCCGTCTCCTCCTCCGCCTGGCGCCCGTCACCTCCTCCGCCTGGCGCCCGTCTCCTCCTCCGCCTGGCGCCCGTCTCCTCCTCCGCCTGGCGCCCGTCACCTCCTCCGCCTGGCGCCCGTCTCTCCTCCGCCTGGCGCCCGTCTCCTCCTCCGCCTGGCGTCCGTCTCCTACGCCGCCTGGCGCCCGTCTCCTCCTCCGCCTGGCGCCCGTCTCCTCCGCCTGGCGCCCGTCTCCTCCTCCGCCTGGCGCCCGTCTCCTCCGCCTGGCTCCCTACTGTCCCCAAACACACTTTTTTTTTTTTATCCCGCGAGCACACGTGATAAATGCTCAGTGTGCACGTGTGGTCCACGACGTCTTGTGTGCACGTGTGGTCCACGACGTCTTGTGTGCACGCGTGGTCTACGACGTCTTGTGTGCACGTGTGGTCCACGACGTCTTGTGTGCACGTGTGGTCCACGACGTCTTGTGTGCACGCGTGGTCCACGACGTCTTGTGTGCACGTGTGGTCCACGACGTCTTGTGTGCACGCGTGGTCCATGACGTCTTGTGTGCACGTGTGGTCCACGACGTCTTGTGTGCACGTGTGGTCCACGACGTCTTGTGTGCACGTGTGGTCCAGGACGTCGTGTGTGCACGTGTGCACCATGAGGCCACGTGGCCGGCATCTGTTAAGACCAGTAATTGCGAGCTTGCGTTCCCGTTTCCTGTCAACAGCCAGCTGACGTCCTTACACGAACTCTTTTTGCTTGTGGTGGGGGTGGTTGCACACACACACACACACACACACACACACACACACACACACACACACACACACACACACACACACGCACGCACACACACACACACTCACACACACACACACACACACACACACACACACACACACACACACACACGCACGCACACACACACACACACACACACACACACACACACACATTTATGTCGGGCTCATTAACAGATCGACCAGTTCAATTTAGTAGTAGGAGGCCAGGCTGCTCCCACTCGACTCCTTAATTTTTCTCATAGTCATAGAGCGATCAAGTGCAGGTGACAGGTCAGGTGGGATGGAAGGAATGGGGGGGATAGGGGTGTGTTGTGGGGTGGAAGGGGCAATATGGGATGGGGGGTAGTTGCGGAGCGAATTGGGAGGGGGGGGGGTGAAAGTGGAGGCGTGGATGAGCTTTCATGTTAGCAAAGTGGAGGAAGGGAGAGGGAGGGGGGAGGGGGCTTAAGTGAGAGAGAGAGAGTGGGGGGGGGGGGGAGAAAGAAGATAACCACAGCAGATGAATTGCTCGTTTATAAAGGCACACAGATGGTAGGAAATTGCAGGAAGTTGGCAAGACTGCTTAGAGACGTCTTGAGTGGGTGAGGGAGGAAGGGGGGGGGGCCAGAGGGGGGGGGGGTGAGTGGGGGGGAGAGGGGGAAGAGTGAACGTGAAGGGGAGGGAAAGGGGGCAGTGAGGTGAGTGGGAAGGAAAAACGAAGATATTGTGTGACGGGAAGAGGTGTGGTAAAGGGAAAGTGAGAATTGGTGAAGAACAATTGGAATGAATGGAAGGGAAGGAGAGGTGGAAAAGGAAGCGAAGGCAATAGGGAGAGGAGGAGGAGGGGAAAATAAAGTGTGAAGGAAAACTGGATGGAAAAGAATGAGTGGCCATTCAGTTGCACGTCTGGGGAATTTTTTTTCTCTATATAATTTCTATCACTTTGTAAGTGCATTTACTATGACCTTATCTATCTTTTTGGCGCTCTCCTTCTTTAATCCCTTCATTCTCTCTTCCCACCTGTTTCCTTCCTCCTCCTTTCCTTTCTCTTTACCTCCTCCTTTCCTCTAACTACCTTTCTTCACTCCTAACTCTCTCTCTCTCCGCCTGTTGATAAACAAATAACACTATAGGCTGCAACAACACAGTTTCTTGGGTTATGCTTACGCGAATATGCGTAAGTTCTCTTATAGAACTTAGATGCGTAAGTTCTCTTATAGTTTGTTTCAGTTTTAATTGAAGACGTATACCTCTCACTACATCAGTGAAACACAGACAGAGAAACACACAGACACTTATTTGGTATCTTAAGTGATACTTGCGTGAATGTTTTCTATATAATTTATAAGAATGTAAGAACTCTTTGTATATGTATATATAAATGAAATAAGATAAATAAAACCAGTCATGACTGTACGTTTGGGGATGTTGGGAGACACGAGTATATAATGAGAGTTGCATTAAACAACTCAAATGTTTAATGCAACACAATGCAAGTTGCATTGTTTAATGCGTGCTTGCTTTTGCTAAGTCAGCTGCAATTTCACCGTGGAGTATACCAGAGTTTTTTGGCTCCCATTGTATAAATTCGATGTGTCCTTTAGAAACGTATTTGCGGAGAAGTTGCAGGCAAGGATGAACAGTACATTCACAAGTTACAGCCCCGCTCCTGTGGCAGGTAAGCTACGGGCTCACCATAGCCCGTGCTACTTGGAACTGGTTCCCAGTAGCTGAATCTATAACAACAACAAGATGAACTGTAGCATATTGACATGTTTTAGAACCGTTAGTTATCCGGTGGATCGCACTTTTGGACCCGCTGGAAGTAGTGTAATTCCCCCCAACCCATACATTACGTCATCTATGAGTTGGAATCTGCAAAGGTCACCATATGTTTACACCACCAGGGACCAGGGACCACCAGGGACCACCAGGACCATAGGATTAAGGACTTGCCCGAAACGCTACGCGTACTAGTGGCTGTACAAGAATGTAACAACTCTTGTATATATCTAAAAAAAAAAAAAAAAAAAAAAAAATGTGGTAGACCTTTGGACTCTGCTTATGTGTGTCTTTGTCGTGGTATACACTCCATAATGGTCGCCTATATCAACATATCACCAGTCCTGGTTTGCCCAAGACAGTGAGTTCAAGAAAAAAAAATGATTATATATATATATATATATATTTGCCGATTAAGCAAATCGGGCCTTGCATAGTAGGCTGAGAAGTGCGTTCTGGCTACTAGGTACGACATATATATATATATATATATATATATATATATATATATATATATATATATATATATATATATATAGGTTAGGTAGCCGAAAAAGTTAGGTTAGGTAGTTAGGTATATATATATATATATATATATATATATATATATATATATATATATATATATAATATATATCTTGTGCTTATATCGGGAATCCCCCCCCCTAAGGTCGAACTACTGACCCTTCCCAGGACACAACCCCACTACAAGCTGAGTATCTCCTGGGTACCTGTTTACTGCTAAGCGAACAGAGGCATTAGGTGATAGGAAACGCGCCCAACCGTGTCTGTCCTGCACGGGATTCAAACCCGGTATTCCCGGTTGAGAGTCGAGAACGAATCTAAGCTGATTGTAGTGCCTTGTGAAAGTGTACCAGGCGTGTACAGCGCATTCTCACAATTGCATTCCTGATGTGTGCGTCTGTCGTGTCTGGCATTCTGCATCGCCTCCTCTTAGGCCTGTTTGGTTTTATCTTCCTGGTCGTTCGTCTTCTCCTCGTTCTCTCCTCCCTCGTTCTATTCCTTTCCCCCCTTTTCTTTCCCTCACCCTTCCTCCTCGGTACCTTCTCCCCCCTCTCTCTCTCTCTCTTTCTCCCTCCTCCGCTTCCTTCTCTCTACCATCTCCTCCTTCATTACCTCTCCCTTGCACTTTTTCTCACTTTTCTTCCTCCTCCTCCTCCTCCTACCCGGCAGCACGCGTCATCCCCCCCTCCCCTCCCCCCCACCAACATCCTGACCACTCCCCCCCACATCCTGTCCACCCCCTCTCCCCCCCCCCCCCCCCACCCCACAACACGCCTGAGGGACCCCCGGCCACGCGCTTATAGCAGCGTATCTACCTGCCTGCCACCTGTCCCAGCGCCCATGGCTAGCGCCGGCCCGAATACCACCTGTCCACCGCCGTCCACATGGCTTCCGTTCCCCCAGTTGACAATACCTCTGTCTGTCGATGTTCACTGGCTCCTGTCCAACTTGACAGTACCTCCTGTGTCAACTACTGTCCAATAGATCCCGTTCCCTAGATGGTTTTTCTGGCTACCGCTGTCTACTGGTTCCTGTCCAACTTGACAGTACCTCCTCTGTCAACTTCTGTCCAATAGATCCCGTTCCCCCGGTTGTCAATACCTCTGTCGATGTTCACTGGCTCCTGTCCAACTTGACAGTACCTCCTCTGTCAACTACTGTCCACTAGATCCCGTTCCCTAGACGGTTCTTCTGGCCATCGCTGTCTACTGACTCCTGTCTCACTTAACAGAATTCATTTCTACTGACGAGCTCATGTGGCCCCGTCACAACTTGACAGCACTTCTGTCCACCGTTGTTTAATATCGCTTTCTCCCACCCCCTGCTCCGTCTCCATTCTTGAAGGTATTTCTGTCCACCAACGTGGACATAACTTGGTTATACCCGTCCTCCTTGACAGCCCCTTCTGTCCACCGTCGAGCAACATATGGTCCCTATCCTCGCTTGACAGCACTTCTGTCCTCTCCCGTCCATATGGGCTTGGTCCTAATTCCTCTCTTTATCTTCTACAACCCAAGCAGCTGCTGTTCGGGGGTGACTGTATGGGCTTCTAGATAAGAGAAGTTTATAAATACAATAAATACAATCTTCATTGCAAATTGTGAACACTATTTTATAGTCTGTATTTCTAGAGTAATATTTCTATTTCTGTCACATTTGTCTTGTTTACTCTTTTATTTAGTTACTTTATTCATTCAATTAAGTTAGGAAATTAAGTTGAAAACATTTGTTCATACATACACAACTACCAAACAGGTGGGAAAAGAGAGTAACAGTAAATTGGGTTAAATAGGATTTAATGGATGTCAAAACAGTTGACAAATTTGCAACAAATTGGTCTATTTTATAAACACCAAAACGATAGTGCAGGTGAGAACACGAAAAAAACACTAACACACAAGGGGCCTTGTGGATAGGGATTGCCGAGTGGATAGGGCTCTGTACTCGTAATACTATGGTCCGGGATCGATCCCCGGTGATGGCAGAAACAAATGGACAGAGTTTATTTCACCTTGATGCCCTTGTTACCTAGCTGTAAATAGGGACCTGGGAGTTAGACAGCTGTTACAGGCTGTTTCCTTGTGTGTGTGTGTGTGTACTCACATAATTGTACTCACCTAATTGTGCTTGCGGGGGTTGAGCTCTGGCTCTTTGGTTCCGCCTCTCAACTGTCAATCAACAGGTGTACAGGTTCCTGAGCCTATTGGGCTCTATCATATCTACACTTCAAACTGTGTATGGAGTCAGCCTCCACCACATTACTTCCTAGGTGTGTGTGTGTGTGTGGAGGAAAAAAAATCAGTTGATTAAATGACATTTGTGAGGCGGGCCGAAAGAGCAGAACTCAACCCCCCGCAAGCACAACTAGGTGAATACAACTAGGTGAGTACACGCGCGCGCGCGCACACACGTTTAGCGGAGCACACAAGGTGTCCAACACCTCTCCCTCACTACCCCAGGTGACGTCCGCCCACAGTAAAAGAAACATGAGGGAAGCACGCTGAAGGGAACACTAAAATCCCCCCCCCCCTTTCCCTCCCTCCCTATTCCCCCCCCCCTTCCCTCCCTCCCTATTCCCCCCCCCCCTTCCCTCCCTCCCTATTCCCCCACTCTCCAGGAACAAAAAAAAAAAAAAATACACCACGCCGCCAATGACAGCCGCCGTCCTGACCAACTCCAGGCGACAAACGGCGCTCACAAACCCCATTTATGGAGTTTTTTTTATCACTATTTTTTTATAATACCATCTGTCTTCAGCCCTGATGTCATACAGGGGCAGGATTTGTGTGTGTGTGTGTGTGTGTGTGTGTGTGTGTGTGTGTGTGTGTGTGTGTGTGTGTGTGTGTGTGTGTGTGTGTGTGTGTATGTGTGTGTGCATGTGTGTGTGCACTCACCTAGTTCTCACCTAGTTGTGCTTGCGGGGGTTGAGCTCTGGCTCTTTGGTCCCGCCTCTCAACCGTCAATCAACAGGTGTACAGGTTCCTGTGTGTGTGTGTATGTGTGTTTGTGTGTGTGTGTGTGTGTGTGTGTGTGTGTGTGTGTGTGTGTGTGTGTGTGTGTGTGTGTGTGTGTGTGTGTGTTTAAGTACTTGAAAGAGAGGGATTGAATGTGGAATTGGTGGACGCAACGAGAATGAAGGGAAGGAGAGAGAAGAGGGAGAGCGGGGGATGAGAATGGAGAGTGAGGAAGAGTGAGGGGAAAATGAGGAGGAGGAGAAGGAGGAGGATGTGAAGGGGGGTAGGAAATTGTAGAAAGGGATTAAACGAGGTAGCTAAGCGAGCCACTTCCTTGACTCGTCCCATTGGGCACCGGAATCACCTTCCGTAGTCATTAAGGCGGTCAACTGGGATCCAGCAACTGCCACAGCAAATGACTGTGGTGATTTTGTGGTTGAGGGGAGGGACGCAGAGAGAGAGAGAGAGAGAGAGAGAGAGAGAGACAGACAGACAGACAGACAGACAGACAGACAGACAGACAGACAGACAGACAGACAGACAGACAGAGTGTGTGTATGTGTTTGAAAGATATAATCGCAAAAGAGGGTGGAAAAGCACTATAAAGACCAGAAAGACAAAAAGACGAGAGAGAGAAGAGAAAGGAGGAGATGAATCCAGATGTCTCCAGCATCCACTTCATCTCCCAGAGGCATCCACTCTCCCAACGCACACAAGCACAAGTCTTGACACCACTCTCCGCGACAGCTGGCGGCAGCATCCCACCTCCCTCCTACGTTATTATGTTACAAATCAAGGAAGGAATGGGAACGATAAGAGGGAAAGGAAGGAAGGAAGGAAGGAAGGAATGAGAAGGAACAGTGGCCGCGGTTCACGGTGATCACCTGTGATGCCTTTAGCCCCCCCCCCCTTAAGTACTTAACTGTGTTCCCGCTCACCATCTGTCTATTTCCTGTCAACGGCTACTACAGCTATGGTTTATAGTCACCTATACTCTTTTTTTTTTCTTCCTCTTCGGCTACCTGGCTGATTTTTTCTGGTTGCTCTTCTCCCTTCCTCCTGGTTCCTACCTTTGGCTTCTACCTGGATTCCTCCGCTTCCCTAAACCCCCTTCCCCCCTTCTCCCGAATCCTTCTCCATCTCTATAGCCCTGCTCATCCCTCTCTTCATTACCCATGCCACTCAAACCGTCCCTAGTTGCCTACTGTGGTACCTTCATTCCCTCCCACTTTCTCTCTCATTCCATCTCGCTCTCAAGTTCCTTTCCTCTGTCTTCGTTCCTACGCTATCTCCTCTGTTTCGCTGATGGTCTTTCCTTTACTCTTCCTTTCTCTCGAGTGAGCGTCCAAGCACCTTCACCGCGTCGGTGCAATTCTTCGCCCAGGTTTAGTTTCTTCCAGACAATCTCTGTCCTACATGCCTCCTCCAAGTAATTTCCTCTCGCATCCCTGGAAGCTGCGGGCTGATTGGTTCCAGGCATCGCTCTCGGATTTTAAGGTCCAGGGATCGAATCCTACTTAGAGAGGAGAGGTGTGGTTTATTGGGAGAGATTTGCCAAGGTTGTGGATGCTTTTTCTCCAGGGTATTGTGAGTGTGTGTGTGTGTGTGTGTGTGTGTGTGTGTGTGTGTGTGTGTGTGTGTGTGTGTGTGTGTGTGTGTGTGTGTGTGTGTGTGTGCCAGCATCCCGCGGTGCACAACAACTTCAGCGAGTTCACTGGATTACGTGCACAGACGTTCCTTGTGCACGTAAGTCTGCGCACGACGTAAAAGGTCGTGCAGGTGTGGTATACCACGTTTTTAATCATCCTGAAAATGTCCTTAATGTGTACATTTGTTTCTCCTCCTGCCTTCTGTTTTATTTTCTTCTTTGTCTTATTATATTCCTGTCTCCGCCTCTCTCTCTCTCTCTCTCTCTCTCTCTCTCTCTCTCTCTCTCTCTCTCTCTCTCTCTCTCTCTCTCTCTCTCTCTCTCTCTCTCTCCTGTGCCAGCTTTATCAGCTCCCATGGCGTCTCCTCCACTTCTCTCTTAATTCGAAACACATTCTCCCATACGCCTCTAATACGATTACTTCAGTTTGGCCTTTATCTCACAGGCGATGTTGTGCAATAGTCCAGCAACATTCCTACCTTTCATCTCCCTCACCAACACAACTCTCCATCACTCACCTCCCTCACCCAAAGCTCCCCCTCCAACACAGACACACACACACACCTTTGGTCACCTGACACCAGCGTAGTAGCGACGACATCCAGAACCGTTCACCCGTGTGGGACTTACCTGGAAGAGGGGGCAGAAGAAAAGGTGAACTGAATTAGCCCAGACGGCGGTTATAGCGATCCAGGATAAGCCAAGGTGAAGTAATATAACCCCCCCCCCCCATGAGCCTTACAGGATTAAACGGGATAAGATTGAAATGCAGTTTGGGAAATAGGATAAAGCAGATAAGAGATAATTAACATTTTTTTGGGGTCCATTAAGCGAGCCTGGATGTTAATATTGATGCACTTTATATTTGGTGGAGGATGAACTTGGGTTATTGTGAGATAAAGCTCGCTAGATTTACTCACACAGACACACACACACACACACACACACACACACACACACACACACACACACACACACACACACACAGACACACACAGCCACACACACACACACACACACACACACACACACACACACACACACACACACACACAGACACACACACACACACACACACACACACACACACACACACACACACACACAGACACACACACACAGACACACACACACACACAGACACACACACAGAAACACACACACAGACACACACACACACACACACACACACACACACACACACACACACACACATACACACATACATACATACATATATATATATATATATATATATATATATATATATATATATATATATATATATATATATATATATATATAATATGAGAGAGAGAAGAGAGGAAACGCCTGCTATATCCTCGGTTGCTGTCCGGAAACAGAGGAGCTCCAAAAGATCCATAACCTTTAAGTACTTATTTTAAGGTTACAAGATGTACATTGGTTGATACACTATCTATTAAAGCACAACAAAACACGAAAGGAAGGGGAGGGAAGGAATTATCAAGAGAAAGCGCCAAACCATTACGACTATATAGCACTGGGAAGGGGTCAGGACAAGGATTTGAGACGGGACGGGGGAAAGGAATGGTGCCCAACCACGTGGACGGTCGGGGATTGAACGCCAACCTGCATGAAGCGAATACCGTGCAGTGATAATACTGTATTGGAGGGGGACCTAACATTCCCTCTAATGCGTTATGTTTGCTTTTCCTCCATGGCTAAGGGAGGACCACCTCTTTTACGTCATAAATTGACGTAAAAGTTAATTCGAATAAGAAATTGGTACTGTTTAATTTCGACAAACCGAAAAAGTTTTTGTACTGATGTTGCAAAGAAAACTTAACCTAACCTAACCTTCTAGGCCTAATACACGCTATCTGAGGTCTAATATATTACATATATGTGCTGTACTCGACCTAGCAATATTAAAGTTTGAGATTTAGCTATATTTTCTTTGAACTCCATAAAGTGAATAGTACCAAATTCTACTAATTGTCTAACAAGTTTTATATATATATATATATATATATATATATATATATATATATATATATATATATATATATATATATATATAATATGTCCATAAGAAATACACATGCCAGTGAATGGAGACTGGTATATATATAGGCGTTTCTTTACACGAACAAGGCAGCGGACCAGCCTCCAGCCTTCCCTCTCCCTTCAGCCTCAACAGCAATTTGCCTCAAGTTGGTGCTTGAGCGAGTCCCGCGTCCTCCCCCCCCCCACCCCACCCTCACTGCTCGCCTTGTGTCACCCAGATTAATCAGATACCTGGAAGCTGTAACCTGAGGGAGAGGAGGAAGGTGGGATGGGGAGACGGCGACCCGGGAAGGGGGAATCTACAAGGTGAGAGAATGAATCAGAGAGAGGAATAGACGAAGGAATGGAGAGAGGGGGGCATACGTCAATCAGGGAAAGAAACAGAGATTCGAGTAGTAAGGAAGAGCTTTGGAACCTCTTCTTTGGAGAAAAGAAGCGGATAAAATTAGAAAAAAAACAGGAGTAGAAAAAGATTAAAAAAAATGTAAGGGGTGGATATGAATCAGGAAAAGGAGAGAAGGGAGATGGGAGGGGGGATGGAAAGGGGGTGGGGGGGGGCTTGGATTAGATGTCAGTCGGTAAAAAGAATTACATTGTCAAGTCACCCTCTCTAATATCAGAGATTTTTTTTTCACCTGTTGTGGCAGATGCCTTTCCTTACCCGTCTCTCTCTTTCTCTTTCTCTCTCTCTCTCTCTCTCTGTCTCTCTCTCTCTCTCTCTCTCTCTCTCTCTCTCTCTCTCTCTCTCTCTCTCTCTCTCTCTCTCTCTTCCTCTTTCTCACTCTTTCCCTTCCTTTTTTCTCTCTCTCTCCCTTCCTCCCTCTCTCTTTCTCCCTTCCTCTCTCTCTCTCTCTCTCTCTCTCTCTCTCTCTCTCTCTCTCTCTCTCTCTCTCTCTCTCTCTCTCT
>NC_091165.1:20202481-20214981 GCF_040958095.1 Procambarus clarkii
TATCCACACACACACAGTAACCCTCCTGCCTGCCTATCCACACACAGAAACCCTTCTGCCTGTCTATCCACACACACACAGTAACCCTTCTGCCTGTCTATCCACACACACACAGTAACCCTCCTGCCTGTCAATCCACACACAGTAACCCTCCTGCCTGTCTATCCACACACAGTAACCCACCTGCCTGAGTATCCACACACGCAAAAATGTTAACAGAAAATAGCATAATTATTGTATTTTAAATTTTCTTGCATTTTATGTCAATATGAAACATTGAAAAACCTCATTAAATCCACTCTAATGCTTGGTCCATATAAAGCTTTAAGGGTGTTGATAAATGACCAAATGAGTTGCAAAACAATTCTATGTAAATTATATGGTCGTCACCAAACTATATATATATATATATATATATATATATATATATATATATATATATATATATATATATATATATATATATATAATATATCTCGCTCTGCCTCAGGTCTCTCCCGCTCGTCTGAGGTCACTTGTTTCACTAGCATCCGTGCGCATCATCATGCCCACAGTCAAATCACATAATCGAATCCTTCATCTCGTCACTTTCGTTCCGGCTATTGAATCCAGTACGAGAGACAGTTAATCCACCTGAAATGGATTACATTCGTACCCCTGCGAGGGATAAACATATGAGAAAGGGAGGTTTCTTTTCAACACGACGGGGAATGAAATGCTATTCTTCTTCACGCTGGGGAAGAGATGGGGTTTACCTTAACATATTTGATAGGGACCTCTGAAGGCCCCCAATTTAGTTGTGACCACTGATGCGTCGGTCCTGTGGGGGTACTAAGGGAGAACCAGGATGGGGGGATAAATTTGCTCTCCAGGGTCCATTAATGTCCCTAGGATGCTTCACCGCCGACCACCTGATTTAGGCTGGTTGGGGGGACGGTCTTTCCTTCCCTCCCCCCCCCCCCCCCCCAGAGACCATCCCCTGTCCCCGCTCTCCCAGCCCAGAGCGGGAGAGACTTACGGCGGCAACGGGCGAGGCATTAATTCCGCCCAGAAGGATCAGCTGGTAACGTAAGATGGGCCGTTGGTGGCAAGCCACGCTCGCCCCTATCGTCAGTGGTCGTAAAATCGGTGTTTTGGTGGCGCTAACGAGGGTATTTGCCACCTTTTTGCGTGTAGTAATGAGAGAATGTATAATGGTGCGATAATTGGCCGTGTGCCTGCAGGCGGGTGATGTTCTTCATATAATTATCTAAAATAAAGGAAGTGACTCGAGGCATTGAAAAAGTCTTACAAGACGATGTGGCCGGGAGGCTGCTAGCAGCGCGGGGCGCTTGGAGGGCCACGTGGCCGAAGGTCTTGACAAAGATAGTCATACAGAACCACGTGACCGAAGACCACGTGCGTTACCGCAAACATTAGATAATACGAGATCAATTGATATCATCCATAAGTTAATTCTATCTCACTGTAACCTGTTTTCCTTCTCCCGTCTTCAGAGAGTAGTATCGGTGGCTGGCGTGACACTAATGCCCTCGGTGTAAAGTCTAGTTTCAGTTCAGTTTAGATTTATAAGTTCGGAGTGAAATATTCGGTTTGGGGAAATAGGGTTGCAGAGTCCTTCTACATATCCCAGCTGGTATCCTGTGGTAGTACCCACTGCCTCACGCAACGTGATCATGCTAGCCTGAGGTTTTCTCCCGTGATAATTACTCCCCATTAAAGAGCTCGACGCAGCATTTCAGTCACGTGATACTCAGACTGAAGAAGCTTCAGTTATTGTGTGTTTGTGTTACTTGAAAACGAATGCGTGTTACTCAGCGAGTGTGTGTGTGTGTGTGTGTGTGTGTGTGTGTGTGTGTGTGTGTGTGTGTGTACTCACCTATTTGTACTCACCTAGTTGTGCTTGCGGGGGTTGAGCTCTGGCTCTTTGGTCCCGCCTCTCAACCGTCAATCAACAGGTGTACAGGTTCCTGAGCCTATTGGGCTCTGTCATATCTACACTTGAAACTGTGTATGGAGTCAGCCTCCACCACATTACTTCCTAATGCATTCCATTTGTCAACAACTCTGACACTAAAAAAGTTCTTTCTAATATCTCTGTGGCTCATTTGGGCACTCAGTTTCCATCTGTGTCCCCTAGTGCGTGTGCCCCTTGTGTTAAATAGCCTGTCTTTATCAACCCTGTCGATTCCCTTGTGAATCTTGAATGTGGTGATCATGTCCCCCCTAACTCTTCTGTCTTCCAACGAAGTGAGGTTCAATTCCCGTAGTCTATCCTCGTAGCTCATACCTCTCAGCTCGGGTACTAGTCTGGTGGCAAACCTTTGAACCTTTTCCAGTTTAGTCTTATGCTTGACTAGATATGGACTCCATGCTGGAGCCGCATACTCCAGGATTGGTCTGACATATGTGGTATATAATGTTCTGAAAGATTCCTTACACAAGTTTCTAAAGGCCGTTCTTATGTTAGCCAACCTGACATATGCTGCTGCTGTTATCCTCTTGATATGAGCTTCAGGGGACAGGTCTGGCGTGATATCAACCCCCAGGTCTTTCTCTCTCTCGGACTCTAGAAGTATTTCATCTCTCAAGTGATACCTTGTATCTGGTCTCCTGCTTCCTACCCCTATCTTCATTACATTACATTTGCTTGGGTTAAACTCTAACATCCATTTGTTCGACCATTCCTGCAGCTTGTCCTGGTCTTCTTGAAGCCTCAAGCTGTCCTCCTCTGTCTTAATCCTTCTCATAATTTTGGCGTCGTCAGCAAACATTGAGAGGAATGAGTCTATACCCTCTGGGAGATCATTTACGTATATCAGAAAAGGCAGTGATGTGGTGGAGGCTAACTCTATACACAGTTTCAAATGTAGATATGATAGAGCCCAGAAAATCAGAAGATCTGTGTGTGTGTGTGTGTGTGTGTGTGTGTGTGTGTGTGTGTGTGTGTGTGTGTGTGTGTGTGTAACACAGTGGAGACTGTAATGTGTTGTTGGTCAACATTGCAACGGCATTTCAGTCACCCTCTGCGGTTGAGCGCTCCATAACTCTACACTACAAGTGGTCTAAGAGACTTCCTAACCTTTGTCAGAGGTCTCTTCGACCTCTGACAAAGGTCTAAGTTAAATATACGTATTCTAGTTAGTATTGCTGAAATGCGTGGCCACGTCTGAGGTAGAAGTTATTCAAATATGCAATAACATATCAAATAATATATAATAATAATAATAATAATTACTTGTGAATGATCACTTAGGAGTTCTCCTTAACTTTCGGTTCTCAGTATTTCAAGCTCACGCAAACGCGCGCGCGCGCACACACATACACATTAGAAAGAAATTTGTTAGTGTCAGAGTAGTTAATAAATGGAATACATTAGGAAGTGATGTGGTGGAGGCTGACTGCATACACAGTTTCAAGTGTAGATATGATAAGAGCCCAGTAAACTGAGGAACCTGTACATCAGTTGATTGACAGTTGAGAGGCGGGACCAAAAAGCCGAAGCTCAACCCAACCCAACCCAAAACACACACACACACACACACACGCACGCACGCCACACTCCAGAAGAACACGCCATAGACTACATAGAGATATCTCAAGACAAAGTGGAAAATTACTCAAGGAGTTACGAAGAAATAAAGCAGTTGAACCTGATGGAGTTTCACCTTGGGTGCTGCGAGATAGTGCAACTGAGCTGAGTATTCCACTCCAATTAATATTCCAGACATCCTTGTGCACAGAAGTCTTTGCAGATATAAGGAAAAAGACGAACAGCATAGTACCAATGTATAAAAATGGTAGTAGAGAGGAACCTCTAAATTATAGACCCGTATCATTAACAAGCGTGGTAGTCAAGACACTAGAAACAACAGTTAGAGCCAACTGGGTTGAACACCTAGAGAGTAATGACATAATAACAGACAGACAGTATGGTTTTCGAACAAGCAGATCCTGAGTAAAGTATCAACTTAGCTTTTATGATAGAGCTACAGAGATACTACGGGAAAAAGATGGCTGGGCTGACTGTGTCTATCTAAAAATGGCTTTTGAGAGAGTCCCACTCAAGAGGCTGTTCTGGAAAATGGAACATGCTAGAGACAGGGAGACTTCTGACATGGATGAAAAACTTTCTAACAGACCTAACGCTCTCTATCTTCACAGGTGAGAGCGGTTGTCAGAGACACTGTATCTGACTGGAGGAGTGTTACTAGCGGAGTTCCACAGGGTTCAATTCTTGCACCAGTAATGTTCATCGTCTACATAAACAATTTATGAGAATAAGATTTCAACTTAGATTCAACAGAGCAGAAGAAGTTATTAAACATATATGGCAAAATCTTACTGAAGCGACCATACGAGTCATAAATACTCATACTCCGCCCAAGTAAAACAGAAACAAGCAACACTTAGTGGGCCAGCCAGAAGCTTAGGGCCCGCGCAGGAATATATCCCTGAAAAAAAAAGATTTATGAGAAGGAATACAGAATTATATGAACATGTTTGAGGATGATGCTAAGATACTGGGGAAGATAGGAGATGCAGACAGTTGTAATGCCCTTCAAATTGATCTAGATGATATAAGTGCTTAGAGCGTCAAATGGCAACTGGAGTTCAATATGAATAAATGCCATGTCATGGAATGTGGAATCGGAGAAAATAGACCACACTCAACTTACAAATTATGTGGAAACGAATTACAGAACTATTACAGAACGAGACCTAGGGGTGGTTATGGATAGTAAGCTGTCGCCAGAGGAACACACACAAAACCTTGTGAGAGGAGCGTATGCGTCGGTTTCAAACCTCAGACTTGCGTTTAATAATATGGATGGTGAAATACGAAAAAAACTATTCATGACTTTTGTGAGACCAAAACTGGAATGTGCAGCAGTTCTATGGTGCCCAAGTCTCAAAAATCACATAAATAAACTGGAAAAGGTGCAACGGCATGCTACAAAATGGCTTTCGGAATGAAAAACAAGAGGTACTAGAGGCGTTAAAGATGCCGAAACTAGAAGACAGATGAGAGGCGATATGATCACGACTTATAAAATACTAACAGGAATAGACCAAATTGACGAAGAGGAATTCCTGAAACCAGCATCTACACGAACAAGAGGACACATATTCAAGCAAAGTAAACAGAAACAAATATTAGAACATTGTCTTTTGTAGAGTGATAGACAGTTGGAACAAACTAAGTGAGGTGGTGTTAAAGGCCAAAACCATCAGTAGTTTCAAAGCGTTATACGACAAAGAGTGCTGGGAAGACGGGACACCGCGAGCGTAGCTCTCAACCTGTAACTACACTCAGGTAATTACACACACACACACACACACACACACACACACACACACACACACACACACACACACACACACACACTCACTTGCAATGAAAGTGGATAATTAGTGGAATGTGCAGGAATCAGAGGTGAGGAGAGCCACCTTCAGTTATAGCCTTAATGGCGAGAACTTCAGAGAACTGGAAAAAATTGGATATATAAAATGCACAATTGTACAATAGTTATGAGATAGGGGTTAGCAGTGACCTAACTCTCTCTCTAACCTAACACCTAACTCTAACTATTTGTAGGGACACAATTGGCCAAGCACAGTTAGGTAAGCATTCACAGACACACACCCAGGCAAGAATCAATTTAGGATTAAGAAGCGGGTTCCAAAACCTTCAGTTCAGCTCCCGAAAAATCGGTCGGAAATTATTATACTCCAAAAAAGTTCAATTGTAAAAAAAATACATTTTCGTAATGGTTGCAATCAGAGTTAATACAAAATAATACTATTAACTGTGATTGCGGTATCAAGCGTAATAATTTATATCAACTAAAGAGCATACTTATATGTCAGGCCGTTGTTGGAAATCAGATGCTTATATCTAGCCACACCTAACTTTCCAAGATGACACATGGGTTGGTATAGGAGAGTCATTGGTCGGCCCTAGTGCCACACTTTAAATTTAAAGTTCACATTTTAAGATATAAGTTCACACTTCACATTTTCATAAGTGAAGTCTGAAATTCGGGATATGTTTTCTGTAGGATTATAAACCAGTTTTTCAGTGCCATGTAATATTAAATTTTCTGAGGGAGAGAGAGAGAGAGAGAGAGAGAGAGAGAGAGAGAGAGAGAGAGAGAGAGAGAGAGGAGAAAGAAAGTGGGATGTCTGAAGAGAGGGACGAATAGGTGGGGGTGAAGTGGAAGGGAAGGGAAGGAAACTATCAAGAGAAATGTTGGGGTAGAGGAGAGAGAGAAAGAGAGATGGAGGAAAAGGGTAAAGGGTAAAGAAGATGTGGTTTATGGAAAGAGATGAGAGAAGGGGGAAGAGAGAGAGACAGAGAGAAGGGTAGAGAGGGTGGGAGAGACTACCGGGCCCAGCCGGATATCCTATTTAATGTAATAAATAACAAGAGCCTTAATTGCCTTGTCTGCAACATCAACAACAACAACAATAACAAACAATAACAATAACAGTAGCCATAACAAATACACACGATGAGTCCGCAGCTCACAGACGTAAAAGTTCTAATTTATGACTCAAAGAGAATGGGAACTTGCAAAAGAATTTCTAACTCTAACTGAGGAGACCTGGACCGCTTTGGCCTTGTTTAGTGAGGCGCTTTGGACTTGTTTAGTGAGGCGCTTTGGACTTGTTTAGTGAGGCGCTTTGGACTTGTTTAGTGAGGCGCTTTGGACTTGTTTAGTGAGGCGCTTTGGACTTGTTTAGTGAGGTGTTTTAGACTTGTTTAGTGAGCCGCTTTGGACTTGTTTAGTGAGCCGCTTTGGACTTGTTTGGTGAGGCTCTGTGAAAATAGTTTTCAAGAGTTCTACTGTGAACATCAATATTCTCTCTACTCTGTCTGCCTGTATATCTGTCTGTCTCTCTGTCTCTCTGTCTCTCTCTCTCCCTCCCTCCCTCCCTCCTCCCTCCCCCCTCCCTTCCATGGCTCTCGTCCTCTTCCTCTCCTCAAACTCTGCCGTAACCCTTCCTTCTCCCCCCTCCCCACCCACCCCTCTTCTTCTTCAGCACCTCTCATCTTCCCCCCTCTCTTTTCTCCTCTTCTTTTCCACCTCCTTCAATGAGTTGTGGGGTGCAATTCTCTTCAGCAGGAGACGCTCCGGTCTACCTCTCCCCCCCCCCCTCTCAGCACTGTCGCCCACAACTTTCAGGCTTGTTAAGTGTTTGTGGTACAAAGTGCCTAATCAGGAGACGAAAGTCGTCTTAAACTCCGTCTTATCTCCTCATTGTATTTCCTTTTTTTTTGTCACCTTTATTTCTTTTCCTCTTTGCATCTTTCCCCTCCACCTTCCATCTCTTTTTTTTCGTCCTTTGTAACTTCTTTCTATCTATTTTTCTCCACTTTTGCTTTTCACTTTTCTTCCTGGGTGACTAATCTCTTCTCCTCTACTTCGCTATCCTCAAAAATTCGCCCCAGGCGCGGATGGTCAGAATGATATGTGGCATTAGATGATAGACAGTCAATCAATTTGTCAACCTATCCCTTTCTATCCCATCCTCGCTTCCTCCCTCCCTTTCTGTTCCTCCTTCCTGCTCTCCTCCATCGTATCTCTTCTTCTTTCCTTCTGATCAATCCTTGCTTTCTCTCCCATCATCTCTTTTTCTCCTATACCTTTCATTCTTACTCAGTCCTTCCCACTTTCTCATCCTACCTCTCTTCCATCCTTCCTCTACCATCTTCCTTACCTTTTCAATAGCAGTATCTTTTTCTCATTCATTTTTCTCTTTCATTCTTCCTCTTCCACTCATCCTTCCTGTCTCTTTTGTCCTCTTCCTTTTCCCACCTTAATTCTCTTTTGGATCAATTCTCTCTCGTTCTTGTGCCCTCATCTACTAAACTTCTTTCTTTCATCCTCTCTTCATCATCACATTCCTCACTATCTTATCATCATCATCTACTATTCACTCACCATCACAAACCTTCATAATCTACACATTGTTCCTCTGTCATACTTTATCCATCATTTCTCCTTCATTTTTTTTTTCTCTCTCTCTCTCTCTCTCTCTCTCTCTCTCTCTCTCTCTCTCTCTCTCTCTCTCTCTCTCTCTCTCTCTCTCTCTCTCTCTCTCTCTCTCCCTCCCTCCATGTGCCAAATTGCATCGACCACCGTGCAAACTAGGTGATATTTTGCACACGATAAATGGCACGCAATATGCTCTAACGATTGCTTTTAAAGTTCGCATCATCAGAAGCATATGGCGGAAATACTTTCTTTTGGTATAGGAGATAATGGGTTATTGGAGTAGGGTATCGTAGGCAGGAGTAAGGTGGCCGGTTGTTATTGTAAATATTACTAATAATAATATTTTCAAAATATTATTATTTCCAAAATTTATATTAAAAATAAAATAGGGGTTAGGGAAAGAAGGGATTATTAGGTATTGACTTTAGTATGATATTATTATATCATACTAAAGTCATTATTATTATTATTATTATTAAGTATAATTATTATTAAATTTTACAGAGTATACGACTTGTAACTTCTGTTAACAGGCTTAGAAAACCTATTCTACTAGTTTACCCCTACAACACGACCCACCAGTCGGTTTACAACACGGTCCCAAATTATTGCTGGGTGAACAGGGGGGTGAACATTGGCTCCTGCTGCTGTTGTTGTTGTTGGATTAGATTCAGCTACTCGGAACAAAAAGTTACAAGTAGCACGGGCTATGGTGATCCCGTAGGGGATTTAACTCACGCTGTAACATTGGCCGATTTAAATAGTAACGTTTGAATGAGGTTCTGGCGATGGTATAATGGATCCTGAAGATGGTATAATGGATCCTGAAAATGGTATAACGGGCCCAGTGCAACCACTGAGACCAGCCTGAGGACAATCTGGAGGAACATGTTTGTTTACAGGTTGATAATACAGATGATAAAAGAATGATGATAAGGACGAATATATTAAACCAAGTATGCATAATACACACATATACACCCACAATATCCCCCGTTTTAACAACAGATTTGTCAAAAAAAAGATATTACACTCTTATTGTATTCGACGGTTGGAGAGGCAGAACCCAGGAACTGAAGTCGGATCCTGCTAACTCTTTCGGGCAAGAGCTCACTGCCACGGAAATCACATGTTAACTGGAGAACATCAGCGGTCGATAGCCTTCATGAGCCTGTTATTAAAGGTTTCATAAGGTTGTGTTCTGTATACGTATGTCAGACCAATGCTGAATTATGCAGCCCCAGTGTGGCACACTTACACAAATTAGCAGAGAATACGAGGAGAATGGTCATAGTTTGCTATGGAGAATGGTCATAGTTTGCTATGGAGAATGGCCATAGTTTGCTATGGAGAATGGCCATAGTTTGCTATGGAGAATGACCATAGTTTACTATGGAGAATGACCATAGTTTACTATGGAGAATGACCATAGTTTACTATGGAGAATGACCATAGTTTACTATGGAGAATGACCATAGTTTACTATGGAGAATGACAATAGTTTACTATGGAGAATGACCATAGTTTACTATGGAGAATGACCATAGTTTACTATGGAGAATGACCATAGTTTACTATGGAGAATGACCATAGTTTACTATGGAGAATGACCATAGTTTACTATGGAGAATGACAATAGTTTACTATGGAGAATGACCATAGTTTACTATGGAGAATGACCATAGTTTACTATGGAGAATGACCATAGTTTACTATGGAGAATGACCATAGTTTACTATGGAGAATGACAATAGTTTACTATGGAGAATGACCATAGTTTACTATGGAGAATGACCATAGTTTACTATGGAGAATGACAATAGTTTACTATGGAGAATGACCATAGTTTACTATGGAGAATGACCATAGTTTACTATGGAGAATGACCATAGAAGGCTGAGCTACCAACGACAGGCAATAAAGACACTAGAGCTAAATACATCGATGAAGGGACTGTAAACAGTCAACGTAATCACCAGACCAAACTATGATCGTTGGACGCGAGGTCATGGCTAACAACTGGAATATGACATATCGGAAAACAAGAAACACTTCTTCGGTGAATGAGTTGTTAACTAACTGAAATGGAGCAGAATGAGAAAATGTTTAATGGTGTAAAGTAGGCATCAATAGTCTGGATGGAAAGACTATAAATTGTTCCCGATGGTTGGTTAGTATAAACTATTGTGATAACCTTTGATAACCCTCCGAGAGGTTGGTTAACTCGTCACTAAGCCGTTCCAGCATGTTGTTGTTGTTTAAGATTCGATACCTGGAACAAAAAGTTCCAAGTAGCACGGGCTATGGTGAGCCCGTAGTTGACTTCGTTCCAGCAATTCCATCAGTTTTTTCCTCACCGTTTTCCATTTGTGTCCTGATTTCCTGCAGATTATTACCTTCCCCTGAGCCCCCCCCCCCTTTCAGTGTTTCTTCCCTCTCATTCGCTCTTTTAAAAAGATATAATCATAGACACTTTATTTCCCCCTCCTCCCCTAAAAAAATTGGCCACATCTCTCCTATTTCTTCCCTACGCAACCCTCTTTCCTTCCTCTCCCACTCCCACACATGACCACATCCTCCCCTTCCCAAGAATGAACTCATCCCCCCCCCTCACTCTCTCTCTCTCTCTCCCTCCCTCCCATTGGAAAAGATTTTCTCGCGCGAGACTCACGACCGCCTGCGGGGTCCATGTGGAGTGGGGTCCTGGATCTGGCCTGCGGGGTCAGTGTTGTGTCGAGTCCAGAGGTCTGGCCTGTGGGGTCAGTGTTGTGTGGGGTCCAGAGGTCTGGCCTATGGGGTCAGTGTTGTGTGGGGTCCAGATATCTGGCCTGTGTGGTGTGGGGTCCAGAGGTCTGGCCTGTAGGGTCAGTGTTGTGTGGGGTCCAGGGTCTGGCCTGCTGGGTCAGTGTTGTGTAGGGTCCAGGGTCTGGCCTGTGGGGTCAGTGTTGTGTGGGGTCCAGAGGTTTGGTCTGTGGGGTCAGTGTTGAGTGAGGTCCAAGGTCTGGCCTGTGGGGTCAGTGTTGTGTTGGGTCCAGAGGTCTGGCCTGTGGGGTCAGTGTTGTGTGGGGTCCAGAGGTCTGGCCTGTGGGGTCAGTGTTGAGTGGGGTCCAGAGGTCTTGCCTGTGGGGTCAGTGTTGAGTGGGGTCCAGAGGTCTGGCCTGTGTGGTCAGTGTTGTGTGGGATCCAGGGTCTGGCCTGTGGGGTCAGTGTTGTGTGGGGTCCAGAGTCTGGCCTGTGGGGTCAGTGTTGAGTGGGGTCCAGAGTCTGGCCTGTGGGGTCAGTGTTGTGTGGGGTCCAGAGGTCTGGCCTGTGGGGTCAGTGTTGTGTGGGATCCAGGGTCTTGCCTGTGGGGTCAGTGTTGTGTGGGGTCCAGAGGTTTGGCCTGTGGGGTCAGTGTTAAATGGGGTCCAAGGTCTGGCCTGTGGGGTCAGTGTTGTGTTGGGTCCAGAGGTCTGGCCTGTGGGGTCAGTGTTGTGTGGGGTCCAGAGGTCTGGCCTGTGGGGTCAGTGTTGTGTGGGGTCCAGAGGTCTGGCCTGTGGGGTCAGTGTTGTGTGGGATCCAGGGTCTGGCCTGTGGGGTCAGTGTTGAGTGGGGTCCAGAGTCTGGCCTGTGGGGTCAGTGTTGAGTGGGGTCCAGAGGTCTGGCCTGCGGGGTCAGTGTTGTTTGGGGTCAGTGTTGTGTGGGGTCCAGAGGTCTGGCCTGTGGGGTCCAGGGTCTGGCCTGCTTGGTCCAGATGTCTGGCCTGCGGGGTCAGTGTGGTGTGGGGTCCAGTGGTCTGGCCTGTGGGGTCAGTGTTGAGTGGGGTCCAAGATCTGGCCTGTGGGGTCAGTGTTGAGTGGGGTCAGTGTTGTGTGGGGTCCAGAGGTCTGGCCTGCTGGGTCCATGTTGAGTGTGGGTATGATAGTATGATAATCCAAATGGACAGCATAATGAATATAATGATGGAAAATATAAAGAAGATGGGGAGAAGAGTGAATGTGAGGGGGGGGGGGTCATGATGCTAGTGGGCATTGTAGAAAGATAAGGATGGTATTCAAATGATGATGAGTTACTGCCTAATTAACCATGAATGATAATGACTATATAACTAATAATAATGATCTTAAGAGTGTACCCTGAACGTGTCAGGATTGTGATGTAAACCGGACACTATACAATGAAGAGTGTATAAAACCTTGAGGTAATTTACTTGTATTATACGTATTTGGTTTAATTATAAATTCACATTTTCCTAAAGGGTTTAGATATTTGCGTAAGTTTCTAGTTCAAGGAATTCTCTACCTCCCACACGATTATTGGCCTATATGGACTAAGGCTGTGGAAGCCTTTATAAAGTGACTGTTTCAATTTAATTTTATATTAAATATAGATTTTATTAAGTTTTGTAATATTGCCAATAACTATAATGATGCTAAAATTTATTTGATAAATAATTATTATTTGATATTAAATTAATTAGTCCTAATCGATGATCTGAAATTTATCCGGAAGGCTTCG
>NC_091165.1:20219981-20235915 GCF_040958095.1 Procambarus clarkii
AAAAGGTACATGCTAAAATTACCAGCGTTCCAAACAGGGTTCGGGCATCACAAAAACAACGGTAGAAAGAATCTAGCCGATTTGTAAATGCAAGCAGTCTGGCAGATGTGATTTCAAGCAGCAGTTAAGACGAACACCCAGTGTCTTGGAAGATAGGTATTGAGCGGTACAATCAGTTGTTGTAAACAAAAATAATTAACTTGCAGAATGTAGTACCTTGAGTGCTGTCGTTCCAATAATATTTCTTATATTTGGTGCCAAGGGACTTGAAGAGTCGTAAACATCTGGTGTTTACACTCCAGTCACCTGACCGAGGCTAGGAAGACTGTCGTGTCGTGTGTGAGGTAATGAGTAAATAGGGACGATAGAGGGGGAGGGAATGTGTGAGAGGGGGTATAGGGTGGTGTGGCAGGGGGGGGGGGGGGGTAGGTAGATGAGTGGAAGAATGTGGAATGTGTGTGTGGGGGGGTGGAAGAGGTGTGGAATGTGTGTGTGGGGGGTGGAAGAGGTGTGGAATGTGTGTGTGGGGGGGTGGAAGAGGTGTG
Organism: Procambarus clarkii; assembly: GCF_040958095.1. Classification (NCBI taxonomy): domain Eukaryota; kingdom Metazoa; phylum Arthropoda; class Malacostraca; order Decapoda; family Cambaridae; genus Procambarus; species Procambarus clarkii. The sequence continues at coordinate 20,220,527 of NC_091165.1, forward strand.
GAATGGAAAGTGGGTGGAGAAGAGCGTGGAGGAGGGGGGTCATTCTGGGGAGGGAGTAACTGGCCAAATACAAGGTTCTATGTTATAAGGTAGATAGTAAATAATTATCCAAAGAAGGCACCAAACCGGGAAGACTATGTAGCACCATGTATAAGGTAGATAGCTAGAGAAATAGAAGATCAAGTACCACCCTAGTACCTGGGAGTTAAGAGGGTGGAGGGTGGGAGGGCCAAGCACCCGCCTTCGTAGTTATAGGGGAGGGCCAAGTTCCACCCTGGTTCCTGGTAGTTAGGAAGAGAGCCAAATGCCTCCCCCCGGTACCTGGTACTGGGGGAACGGGTCAAGTGGCACCCAAGTACCTGGTAATGAGAGGAGGAGAAGGAGGAGGAGGTATGAGAGAAGCAGACCCTCACCTGTTTCTCCCAGTCCCACGGGTCCAGGTTGGTCGTGATGGGAGAGGAGTTACGAGCCATCCATGAATGTCTTCTTCCCCTTCCCTACACTTCCCTTCCTACCCCACCTCTCCCCTTCCCTTCCTACCCCACCTCTCCCCTTCCCTTCCTACCCCACCTCTCCCCTTCCTCCTCCTCCTCCCCTCCTCCGCACTGCTACCTAACAGCGATTGGGAAGGAGTCAACAAAATCATCTAGATGAGCTTTATCCCCCCCCCTCCTCATGAATTCATCCCTCCCCATCTATACAAAAGGCAGAGTCGTGACTCCTCATTTCCACTCCATGAACTCCTTTTGCCCCCTTTTCCCCCCATTCTCCCTTCTCATCATCGATCACGAGTGGATAGAAGGGAAGGAGAGTAGGGATAAGGGAATCAAGGAGACAGAAACGTGGATCCCAAGAAGAGGATGAAGGCTCGTGCGGGTTTGTGGTCAAGAGTCGTGACTTGACCCCCTCCACGAACCACCACCACCACCCCCCCTCCCCCCCCCCCCCCTGTGGAAATTCTGACACGAAATTCGTGATATCATTTATAGCCCCTAATCCTGCATAAAGCTGTGCAGCTTTAATTAGACGTGATTACAGAGTGGGTGCACGTGGGCGTTCGCGATAGTGTCCTCTTCTTCTGCCGAAGTACGTACACACACACGTTCACACACACGTTCACACACACACACACACACACACACACACACACACACACACACACACACACACACACACACACGTGCACACACACACACACACACACACACACACACACACACACACACACACACACACGTGCACACACACACACACACACACACACACACACACACACACACACACACACACACACACACACACACACACACACCCACACGTCAGTAGTTTCAAAGCGTTATATGACAAAGAGTGCTGGGAAGACGGGACACCACGAGCGTAGCTCTCATCCTGTAACTACACTTAGGTAATTACACACACACACACACACACACACACACACACACACACACACGCACACACATTCCCTTGAAAATGCTAAACTAGAAAAGTCCCAGGAAGAGTGTATGGTGTCTAAGTGATTGTTTTCGGTCAAATGTCTTGGAAATCAGATATACGCAATCAGAAGAGGGTGATGTGTAGTTGCTTCGAGTCGCGCTCCTAGCTTCTTACTTACCGTTGTTAGATAGTTTGTCATTATGAAATGACATAACTGGTATTCAAATTCTTGATGATATATCAGGACCCGTTTAAAACAACAAATAGGAGGATAGAAATAGCCTAGACTACTCAATCTTGTTTTTTTTCGGGGTGGGGGGGGTCGGGTTTATTTTATTATCTTTTAACTTTATAAACCTCATTTTATTGTGTTTTATGCTTTAATTGGGTTCTCATTATCTCTCATTCTCTTGTCTTGCTTTCCTTTAATTATCAAAACTCCTGATAATTACATTATAAACCAAAAGCACAAAAAACTTGCACATCAGATACATCAGAAAAAATGGAAGAGAACGGGAGAACTGGTACTCAAATGAAAAATAAGATAAGCGAACGAGAAAATGAGAAATTAAAATATTAAGCACAACAAGACAAGAGATAAAGTAACAGGCATTAAACAGGAAGTAAGAGGAGCCAGGAATATCTAGCAGGCGCGGAGTTGTACCATTGGAACACGAAGACTCAAAACTCCCCTTTTGTTAAATGATTTCAAAATCCAGTTTTGCAAAGCCATAAATATATTGACCTCCTTGAAACCTGCCACTGCTCTGTGTCAGCTTAACCGCTTAAGGCGTCGTCACCGTTGAAAAGTTGGCACTGAAGACCAGTTGATGAGGTTTGGAGTTCAATTCCAAATGATCGACAGATATGGGGTTTCAATTCCAGGTGATCTGCACACTTGGGGTTCAACTCCCAGGACAGCTTGGTTCAGTACGTTTGTCATGGCCAAATCAAATATTTGCGCAATTGCATTGATAGCACAGTTGACCAGATAGTTACAAATCGCTTGCCGGGGCCATGATAAAGCCCATATATACTGGTAAAAGGTAAGGGATAACCAATCTGAGGAAGAAGACAATGTTTTAATACTAGAAAGAGAGAGAGAGAGAGAGAAAGAGAGAGAGAGACAGAGAGAGAGAGAGAGAGGGAGAAGCAGCCTGTTGGATCAATTTATAACTAGTCAAGCCTGGCTCCAGGCCGGACTTGTGGAGTGGAAGAGCTCCCAAAACCCACTGGAGGTACACTTCAGGTATACTCTAGGATGGCTAACCTACGCTATTCCTACAACGCTATAAAGTTTCAAGCTACAAAAGCGCCATGTTCATTTGCAATCACTTCTCGTCTTGCAGGATGACCCGACAGGTAAGGAATACATGCTATGTCGACTACCCTCTACCAGCAAACTTTGCATGGACAATCCTGGTATCTTTTAGCATCCGAGGGCCAGATTCACGAAGCAGTTACGCAAGTACTTACGAACGTGTACATCTTTCCTCGATCTTTGACGACTTTGGTTACATTTATTAAACAGTTGACAAGCATGAAAACATCCCAATCAACTGATGTTATTGCTATAAACAGCCTCCTGGTGCTTCGGAGCTCATTAACTGCTTAATCATTGTAAACAAAGCCGCCATAGATTGAGAAAAGATGTACAGATTCGTAAGTGCTTGCGTAACTGCTTGCGTAACTGCTTCGTAAATCTGGCCCCTAGACTGTAAGATATAGTGACATATCTCCAGGTATATCTTCTCATTCGGTTTATAATCCTTAATAATTGACAAGGAAAACAATGACTCCAAGGGCCATGAAGAAAGTATGCCTTTTCTTCCTACACCTTCATCGTCTACTTCTCTTCCCCTTCCGTTTCCTTTACTTTCTCATCCTCTCTCTTTTTCGCAAGAAGGTACGAGAGCGCCTAGTGGCAGACATTACACCAAATCTCTCCTCAGAGACTCACGTTAAAAATGATGATTTCAGCAGCATATGCACATTTTACAGCCAAGTAAACAGCCTTCATGAATCTCACAATGTAATCGCTCAGGACAATGTAGAGAGATTTACCACTAGCCTTCTCGCTGAGACTAAAGATCAGAGTCATCTGGATAGAAAACTAAGATCCCTCACACAGCTAGCAAAGCGAAGACATAATCACAACACGAAAGATACCTACAAGTTTAAAGACGGTTGCTAAAGACAGGATGTCTGAAAAAGGTGTGGACCTCCATGCCACAACTTTGACATCGAGAGAAGAGGGGATATGAACGGCGGAAAATTCGAGTATTAACCTATCGAAAAGACATAAGAGAACACTAATGGAAGCTGAACATCCGAATTAGTCTACGAGGAACAAGAAGATAATCTCTTCAGCCAATCATTCTGAATATTCAATATGAGTAAAAAAGATGGAGATTTTAGAAACGTGGAATATAGAATTATGAGAGGAGGGAGAGTTGTCTGCCCTCCTGACTTACACCCTACGTGAGGCCCATTCTTGAGAATGCAGCTCCAGCATGGATCCTCACCTGGAGCAAGCACGAAAAAAACATGAAAAAAATCAACATGAAAAAAAATCTTCGAAAGCCGGGACCAAAAGCTGACGCTCGACCCTGCCAGCACATCTACATGAGTACTACTTAGGCTAGTACCAATCCCCACACTGGTCGTGATCCGGAGGACAATCGCGCCGGCTGAAGGGTAGTTAACCATTGTTGGGAGCTGGACAGGTACCTCTCATTATGAGCACGGCACCTGGATAAGTCTTCTCGTTAAAAGCTTACCTCACCTGCGAGATCAGAGAAGGGGGGGGGAAGGAAAGAGAGAAGAGGAAACGAAAGAGGAGGAGGGAGAGAAGAGGAAACGATTGGAACGAGAGAGAAAACGAGAAAGGGAGGAAACTAGAAACAGAAAGGACAGACTGGAATGAGAGATTGAAATGAGAGAGAGAGAGAGAGAGAGAGAGAGAGAGAGAGAGAGAGAGAGAGAGAGAGAGAGAGAGAGAGAGAGAGAGAGAGAGAGATAACGTTAATTTCTTTACCAGTAAAACAAAGGAGGTTTAAAGATCTGTGGCTTTACAGAGAATAGGAAAAGCATAGGAGGTGGTGACTCAATTAAGATAACGTGAAGCGAGGAACAGGAAGATAAGAACAAAAATGTGCGAATGAGAGAGTGTGGAGGAGGGTGAGAGGGGTTATCTTGAGGTTATCTTGAGAGGATTTCAGGGTTTAACGTCCCCGCGGCCCGGTCCTCGACCAGGCCTCCTTTTTGTTACACACCCCCCAGGAAGCAGCCCGTAGCAGCTGTCTAACTCCCAGGTACCTATTTACTGCTAGGTAACAAGGGGTATCAGGGTGAAAGAAACATTTTGCCTAATTGTCTCCGCCTCCACCGGGGATCGAACCCGGGACCTCAGGACTACGAATCCGAAGCGCTGTCCACCCATCTGTCATGCTCCCCCAGGCAGGGTGAAAGAAAGTATAAGGGGTAAGTGAGTGAGAGGGTGAGAGAAACTGTGGCTGAGTGAGTGAGAGGGGTGAGAGAAACTGTGGCTGAGTGAGAAAGGGCGACGGTGATAGTGAGAGTAGGTTTAAAAAGATAGTGATAGCAAGAGTGAAAGTGAGAGATGAAGAGGGTAGCAGTAAATGTGAGAAGGTATGAAAGTGAGTGAGAGAGAGCTAGAGGGTGAGAGCCATTGAGGGGTGAGTGAGTGAGTGAGTGAGTGAGTGAGTGAGTGAGTGAGGGAGAGGGCACTGCTTGGAGCATGTCAGGTCCAGTTACTGTGTAATCCTTCACTGCGCTCCCTTCCCAATACGTCCTACCTGTCACAGCCATTTCCATCCACTCTGGTTTCCAACCGTCAGGTATAAACGCATTCCACTACCGTCCACTACCCTCTCTACCTCTCCTCACTCCCCCCCCTCCTCCCTCTCTTCCTCTAACTTTCTGCTCAATCGCTTCCTCCCCCCCCCCTCCTTCTCCATTCCCCCTGTTCACTTTACCAACCCTCACCTACCTCCAACCGACCCACCATCCCCCCATTCATGAGGTTTGGATATATAGTGGATAATTTTAGACTTTTTTGTTTTTTTGGGGGGAGGAGGGGGGGGAGGGGGGGAGGGGGGAACATCTCAATGTCATAATGGACGTCGTCTGGGTGAAACACTTCAATCGTAGGCTAGACATACTTGTATCTATATATTAGAATACCTATCTGTTCCAGGATGGATAGGGGGCCACACACACACACACACACACACACACACACACACACACACACACACACACACACACACACACACACACACACACACACACACACACACACACACACACACACAAAGAGCCAGTAGCTGAGTGCACAGCGCTTAGGACTGTAATCCTAGGGTCCGGGTTCGATCCCGGCGCCAGCAGAAACAAATTGGACCGAGTTTTTCACACTGATGCCCCTGTTATCTTGCAGTAAATAGGTACCTGGGAGCTAGGCAGCTACTCCGGGCTGCTTCCTTGGAATGTGTGTGTGCGTGTGATAGAGAGAAAAATATGTAGTAGACATAATAGAGAAAAAATTGATCAGAAAGGAAGGGTCGCAAGAGCTAATAGCTCGATTCTGCAGGCACAAATAGTAAATACAAATATTAGATTCACACACATTTAATTAGGAATATGTTTTAACTTCGTTTATTTAGTTTTTTCGGAGATTTGCGTCCTCCTCTTACCTGCGTTTGTGTACTATTTTCTTAAGACTCTCCCGATGGCCGAGACTCAGGAGGTATGAGGACACATAACGTATTGTACCAAACCTTTCCCGTAGAATCCTTCGGAAATGCCATCGGAAACCTTCCGAAATGCCCGAATGGAAGCCCAGAAGTCAAACTTTGCCGGTCCTGCCTACATCTTTCCCCGAGTTTCGCAAACATAGCCAAATTCATACCGGAGTTCCCCAGACTTCGCTGTGCTATTCTCAACACCTTTTGCACTTAGCACTTAAGATGCAGTTTGCCTCAGCCAGTGAACTACAAATTTGCACAAGTTTTCCCATTAACAAAAATCCTAAGAAACTTTGGTGAACGCCATTTAAAACTTTAGCCAATGACGAACCTTAGAAGTCTTCTTAAACATCGTAGAGTTCTGCTGGAAGATCCACCAAGACTTGACCCAAGCATAAACAAGCAAAATGTTGGGTACATGAAGGGGTCTTCAGGTCGTAACTACAAGGACACGACCCTGGAACTCGCCAGAGAATATAAATTGGGTACCTAACCTCCTGGAACTATCCTGGAACCCTCTTTTGAGGGCTTGGCAGCCTCTGCGGCCCCTCTGGACGATATAAACAGAGTGGACTTTGCACCAGGAGACGGAAGAGACACTCCTGAAGAATACAGGTGAAAGAAGCGATGGTGATGGACAAAATAAATAGGCGGAATAGGAGTAGGGGAATGGACGGAAAAGGGGTTAGAAGGTGTAATTTCGAGAGAAACAGGAGATCAGTAGAGAGATACGAACTGATTGAGAGAGAGAAACACACAGACAGTACAGTTAGAGATACAGACAGACTAATGGAGACAAATATATACTAAAAGACATAATACAAACAACGATTTTGACACAAACACATATTCCCAAAACACACACACACACACACACACACACACACACACACACACACAAGGGGGGGTCTGGTAGGGGTCTTTAGGGGTCTAGTAGCTGAGTGGACAGCGCGCAGGACTCGTAATTCTGTGGCCCGGGTTCGATTCCCGGACCAGGCAGAAGCAAACGGGCACAGCTTCTTTCACCCTGAATGCCCCCTGTTACCTAGCAGTAAATAGGTACCTGGGAGATGGACGGCTGTTGCGGAGCTGCTTCCTGGGTGTGTGTGTACTCACCTAATTGTGCTTGCGGGGGTTGAGCTCTGGCTCTTTGGTGTGTGTGTGTGTGCGTGTGTGTGTGTGTGTGTGTGTGTGTGTGTGTGTGTGTGTGTGTGTGTGTGTGTGTGTGTGTGTGTGTGTGTGTGTGTGGGAAGGGGGGGGAAATAGTTAGTAGTTAGTAACAGTTGATTCATAAATGAGAGGAGCAAAGAAAGAGCAAAGTTCAACCCCCGCAAGAACAACTATGTAAATACACACACACACACACACACACACACACACACACACACACACACACACACACACACACACACACAGAAAAACGGACGGAGACAGAAGAGAAAGAAGGAGAGAAGGAAGGAGAGTAAGCGAGAGAAAGCCACAGAAGGAAGAGGCTAATTCAATGCCACACGAAGAATGACAGAATATAAAAAAAAATCCCATGCACCTGCAAAGAGAAACGGAAAATTTGAACCACGATTATGAAATGCTTCCAGAGAGGAAAATACAGGAAAAAAAATCCAAGAGGAAAGAAGATGAAGGAAAAGATTAAACGTTTTAGATTCTCAGAGTTTCACTTAAAAGAAATTCCAACTGAAAAGCCGATCCAGCCTTTGGAAAGCTAAAATGTAGAAGCCGGATAAATCTGCTTTAAGGAGTGAAGAATGAATAAGAGATAAGAGCATTAGCGAGAGAGAGAGAGAGAGAGAGAGAGAGAGAGAGAGAGAGAGAGAGAGAGAGAGAGAGAGAGAGAGAGAGAGAGAGAGAGAGGAGAGACAGAGAGAGAGAGACGCAAGAGCAATTACGAGGATTATGTTCACATATTCAGGGAGGAATGCGAATACCTTGCTCACTCGGGGTAGAAAGAGGATTGAAGAGGAGAGGATCGAACCCGGCAATAATTGGGACCCAATCTATGTCGACCCTACATAAAAGGGGGAGAGGAAACTGCTGCTGCCTGCTTTTATATCCTGGAATTCATGGAATACTGACGCGTGACTGTTGGCAGAAGGCAAGGAAGAAAAGAAAATACGAAGGAGAGGGGAAAAAAATAAGAGAGAGCAAACCCATACAGGAATGATGCGAAAGAGGGAAGCGAGGAACAAGACGTTACTGGATAGCTCAAGGAAGTAGTTCAGTTGTTGAGATAAATCCAAAACTTTGGGATTTGATCAATACAAAATCAAAGGGGGTTGAGATTTTCTCAGATCTCTCAACTAGTGTATTAAAGCTGTATTTGAAGTCTACAATATACACTTATTTCTTCGCTTGTTGCAGTTTTTGTTCTCCCTTAAGGTAAACGTCTATCTAAGGGAAGGAAGTGAATATTGACAATGATCTTTGATTGTGTTTATTTCTATCAAGATGTTGTTATTTGTGCGTTCTTCCGCTGGAATGTTCTGCTTTGGGCTATTGAGAAGTTATTTGTAACTCAGGTTCATCTGTTCTTTCTGTTCTCTTGTGCATAACCTCCATCCTCTCAGTTCTCTCCTTTGCTACCGTTGGTTTCCAAACTTCTCGTAAAGTACTAAAATTAACGTGTACTCACCTATTTGTTCTCACCTATTTGTGCTTGCGGGGGTTGAGTTTTGGCTCTTTGGCCCCGCCTCTCAACTGTTAATCAACCGGGGGTGTGGGTGTGTATTATCGTGTATTATCATTCGTATGTCTATGTCTCGATGGTACACGTGGGGTCGTTTTCAACTCACAATCGAGAATCCCTAGTTCGAATCCCAGGCGGGCCAGAAATGGTTGGGCGTGTTTCCTATCACCTCGTGTTCCTGTTCACCTACAAATAAATAGGTCACCCGGGGAGTTAGTCAGCATGTTGTCGGATTGCATCCTGGGGAGGGTCAATAGTTCGACCTTGGGGTGGGGGGGGGAGTAACCTTGATATAAGCCTAACGTATACACATACACAGGCTGCCTGTCACCGACAAAATTTATTATTTCTATATTCCAGTAATAAACTGTATTGAATGGTTGAATATTAGAATTTGTCTTAATCTGGAATAATTCGTCTGCCTCTGAATGATCCTGAAAATTAGCGCTTCTCTGTTAGAAATTAATTTCCATTCACGTTTATCGTGATTGAAATGAAGAATAAAATAATTTGGAAAATTGGGATTAATAATTTGGTCAGAGGGATAGCAGATGGGTAGGGGAGTAAGGGGAGGGGAGTGTAGGGTTAGTGGATATAGGAGGGGGAGGGGTGTTTGGGAAGGGGGAGGATTATGGGGGGTGAGAAGGGGAGGAACACAGATAAGGGAGGGGTGGGCTGCAAAGCGAAGGGTAAAATGGTGGTTCGGAAGGGAAGGAGAGACATGGAGAGGGTGGTGAAGGGGTGAGAGTGGTGAGGGAAATGGGGAAAGAGAAGGGAAAGGGGTGAGAGGGCGAGGGAGGGGTGTGGGGGGGCAATGAAGAGGAGGGAGAAGAGAAAGGGAAAGGGGTTTGGTGTTGAGGGAGAGGGGGAGGACGAAGAATGGCAGAATAGGCTCTTTGGCAGACGGCAAAAGCTGTTATAGACAGGCCTGAGACGGTGTTCATGACAGTGACAGAACCCCTGAGACGGTGTTCAAGACAGTGATAGAACCCCTGAGACGGTGTTCAAGACAGCGACAGAACCCCTGAGACGGTGTTCATGACAGTGACAGAACCCCTGAGACGGTGTTCATGACAGTGACAGAACCCCTGAGACGGTGTTCAAGACAGTGATAGAACCCCTGAGACGGTGTTCAAGACAGCGACAGAACCCCTGAGACGGTGTTCAAGACAGTGATAGAACCCCTGAGACGGTGTTCAGGACAGTGATAGAACCCCTGAGACGGTGTTCAAGACAGTGATAGAACCCCTGAGACGGTGTTCAGGACAGTGATAGAACCCCTGAGACGGTCTTCAAGACAGTGATAGAACCCCTGAGACGGTGTTCAGGACAGTGATAGAACCCCTGAGACGGTGTTCAAGACATGAACAACAAGGAGTGTTGAATTCTTAGCGTAAATATCTGTGGTTCTGGTAGGGGTGTCACTGTATTCTGTATAGAAATTATCAGAGATAATCAAAGATAGAGTTTGTTCGTGTCTAGTGATTCTACTGCTCTTCTCGAGAAAAAAATCACCTTTTGAGATTGGTTGTGAGAATGGTTGTCTGGAATTCAAGAATGGAATTGAGAAGAGAATTCTGCTTGAGAATAGAATTCACAACTGAGAATGGTTGTGACTACTTTCATAGTTATTATTTCTTTTTGTCATTTATTTAGTTTCATTCGCCCGAATGCTTTGATATGAAATGCTGGGCTGTTTCTGCCTTAACATTTTTCTCTCGTTTGTTGAGCTCTTCCACAGTTGTGGGGGAAAATATTGGCAGCGTTTGTTACGGCATTTGCCAGTATTGAGAGTGTTTCTGCATTTATTTGGGGCGTTCATATCTGAATGTACCATTATTCCTTCCTGATAGTCTGTATTTACACACGCCCTCGCACAGACCACCTGCAGGTTCCCAGTTCGTGTTTGGTTTGCTTCTCTCAGTCTTCACTAAACTCTGCTTTTGGTTCTGTGATCGTAACTGTGGAATGAAATTTTAATTGATTCCTTTTGCTGCTCAGTTTCCGAGGATTTTTTTGTTTTTGCAATGTTCTTTGTTCTTTTTTCTGTCCTTTGAGTTTGTGATTTCACTTGGATCTGTGTTTGTACATATTTCATCTCTAATCTTTCGTTTACCTGTTCATCTATGTGTTTACATACATGGTTGCCAGATACCTTTTCTTTGCATCCTTTATATATTCGAGAAAGCTGTCTTGGTAGTTTCTCTAACATCTATCTTATCTTGAGGTTAACTTGAGATAATTTCGGGGCTTTAGTGTCCCCGCGGCCCGGTCCTCGACCAGGCCTCCACCCCCAGGAAGCAGGCCGTGACAGCTGACTAACACCCAGGTACCTATTTTACTGCTAGGTAACAGGGGCATAGAGTGAAAGAAACTCTGCCCATTGTTTCTCTCCGGCGCCCGGGATCGAACCCGGGACCACAGAATCACAAGTCCAGTGTGCTGTCCGCTCGGCCGACCGGCTCCTTATTAGGTTATTAATAATAAAAGGGTTATTTTATTTCTTTCCACTATTTTTGTCATCATCCGGAAAGTGAAAGTGTTCTGGTAACCAACCCCGTAAAGTGGGTGTTTGAGAATTCCAAGTTTTCTTAGTTTTCCTGGAAGATTGACAGTCAATGTGGACATAATTGACGGAACATAATTGACAGTGATGCTGCTGGATATAAAATCCGTTGCTATTGGATTTTATGAAAAACTTGTGTGTAACCACGTGGACTGGACGGCAGAGCGACGGTCTCGCTTCTTACAGATCGGCGTTCAATCCCCGACCGTCCAAGTGGTTGGCCACCATTCCTTCCTGAAGTCCTATCCTAAACCCTTATATCCTCGTATCCCTTCCAAGTGTAATACAGTCGTAATGGCTTAGTGTGTTATCCTCTTGATGGCTACACTACACAATGGCTACACCCTTTTACCTTGTGTGTAGGCATTATTCCTAATAATGTTAACCTAAATTTTTCAGATTACATGTTTAGCGATGGTGATGGGGAAGGGTTAGATATTTCAGGGAGTTGTGGCTTGGGTGTGGCTTGGGTATGGCTATAGTGTGGCTTGGGTGTAAATTTAGTGTGGCTTGGGTGTAAATTTAGTGTGGCTTGGGTGTGGCTTGGGTGTGGCGTGGGCGTGGCTTGGGCGTGGCTTTAGTGTGGCTTTAGTCTGGCTTGCAGATAACGAGTCACCATAACGTGGTTAAAGAGGCGACAACCAACCCACATATCTGAAAACCCAACGGCGTTTCGGTTCGTCCCGGTCCGTTTCGGTCCATGAGATCTGGCTTGGGTCCGCGAGTGGTGGCCGTTGGATAACACTACTCGGCGTACTCGATGTCATTCTCAGTTAAATATTACCTAGCGTATCCAACCTGTTATTCTTCCTCTCTCCCACTTCCCCCTTCTCCCCTTGTTAGTGTTACCTTAATGATTACGGGACGCTATTGTTTTCTTATTCTGGAACACTATATCTATCGTCTTACCGAAGTTAAACTTACTGAAATCGTCAGCCCTTCCTCCCCAACGTCTGATTCCCTCTGACAGCGTAAAGACACATTTCAATATGAGCGTTTTACCTGTTATTGATTTTAATTAAGGCTTTATAATTACGTGGAACACATGCTGGAGAACTTTAATCTTCTTGGGTTTCATTTGACAAAAAGTTTTCTTTGGACATTATATTAACATCTTTATTGACAAGCTGAAACAGTTTTGCTTTGGTTCTGAGTAACGATGCGTCGGTGACCGGGGGGGGGAGGGGGAGGGGGGTGTAACTGAACAGTTTGTGTTTCAGTAATGTTATTGGCACTGGCATTCATTCGGGGTTGTGTTATTTTTCCCTCTCGCACTACAGTTAAAAATGACAATCGCTGGGATTTATGTTTTAATCTCTTGTGGTGGAGTTTATGGGATATTTGATTGTGGGAGTTTTGTTGCTGTGGAAGAATGTTGAATGGGCAAGAATGTTTGGTGTTTGTTGACGTAGCTTGTTGCACATGTGGCCCGCGTCTCGCCACACACACATGTGTGGCCCACACCTCCCCACACACGTGGCCCACACCTCCACACACACACACACACACACACATATACACGTGGCCCACTACACCTCACCACACACACACATACACGTGGCCCACCACACCTCACCACCCACATACACATACACGTGGCCCACCACACCTCACCACACACACACACACATACACGTGGCCCACCACACCTCACCACACACACACATACACGTGGCCCACCACACCTCACCACACACACACACACACACGTGGCCCACCACACCTCACCACACACACACACGTGGCCCACCACACCTCACCACACATACATGTGGCCCACCACACTTCACCACACACACATACACGTGGCCCACCACACCTCACCACACACACATATACGTGGCCCACCACACCTCACCACAACAATCACCATTCCCCACCATCATCCCCTACAATCATCACCGTCATCATCATCACACACCTGCCTGCTGGCTACAAGCCATAGAGCGAGCCTAGCCCCCATCCCCCCCCTCCACCGCAAACAACTGGCGTGAAGGTTAATCACCCTACAATGTCATTAACGGAATCACTCAGACCTTTTCGTCCGTCCTGTGACGAACTGACCACCTCAGGTAAATTGCTTAACGACCACCGGCCGCTTCCCTCCTGCTTCTGGGGGTCTCAATTATCTTGTTTTGTTACTACCTGTTTGGTATTTTTATTTTTAGGATGAGTTGTAATTGGGTTTTTCTTTATTTTTAGGATGAGTTGTAATTGGGTGTTTTTCCTTTATTTTTAGGATTAGTTGTAGTTAGTTTTTCTCCTTTATTTTATACAACCTTATTATTTTTCATTATTTTATACAACCTTATAATTTTTCATTATTTTATACAACCTTATTTGCCTATTTTTCTTTACTTTATACAACCCTATTTGCTTATTTTTTATTTTTTGGTGACATGCATTGTTTCATAGAATCAGGAAGAAGCAGCCCGCTTACATTTGCGGCATTTGAGGAATTTTGAACTTTTCTTTCTTAAGCCCTGAAGCACTCTGAATAGCCCCTAACCCACGGAGGGAGTCATTAACAAAGGGAGACTTTCTGCCTTCGTCCGAGCTCTGTCTCTCGTAGCCCGGACTCCTTCTCTTGAAGTATCTGATAAGGCGACTGACTCCCTTTTACGATCTCCCTACTAAGCTGAGTTTGTCCATGGTAAGAGTAATTGAGAACTTTGTTTAAATAGGAAGGGAGTACGACCTCTGGCTGGAAGAAGGGGGACCCATAGCCTCGGAGGAAACCACATATAACGCATTGGAGGATAACTTTGTTTATATATATATATATATATATATATATATATATATATATATATATATATATATATATATATATATATATATATATATATATATATATATAGAACCTCTCTCTCTCCCCCCTTTAGGTTCACTAACATTGAACTATCCAGTTACCTTTGTAAACACATAAAACGATTTTTAGAGCGACGAATTGGGTAAAACAATCCCGCTTTGTTTTAAGGCAAAAGGGGGAGAGACGGAGTGGATGCAAATATCGAGAAATAAAGCATTATACATGGGGAATCCTCCAGAATGGAAATGGGTACTCTAGGAAATGGGAACGGGTTTTCTATGGAATTGGAATAGGTATTTTTAGGAAACGAGAAGAGTATGAATTGGTATGTTACGATTATGGAATGGATGAACAAATCAACGGGACGAAGAACTGGAATCTATGGAACAGGGGATGTATATCTATGAAACAGGGGATTTTAATACTAGACAATAAGAGTTGTTTTGTCTATATGGCCGCGAAGGCGATACACAGAACAGCTTTAAAACAGTACACAGCTTTTCTCTGCATAGAACAGCTTTTTTTTTATCAGAACAGTTTTAAAAATATATATATAGTTTGAAAGCTCTCAATATCTGTATCAAGTTGGATTGCCCCATATTTTTTGTTAAGGATAAATAAAAGATGCTAGACAGCGCGTGGATCTGACTAACTGTTATGTACATGTGGCTATGGTTACGTCAATTTACATGTGGCTCTGGTTGCAGTAACGTTTCCTGAACCTGGATACTAGAACATACATGTGAATAGTTACACTGAAATAGCTATATACACCTGCTCAGTTCAACCCAATTTGAAACAATTTGCATCACTTCAAACTAGATCTTCTGAAAATAAATAAATATATATATATATATATATATATATATATATATATATATATATATATATATATATATATATATATATATATATATATAAGCCTATACTTGCATAAACCACAAGTGAAGATTAATAATCTTTGGACAACACCCACCAGTGGGACTCGAACCCAGAAAGAACAACTACCTTCCAGTAGCTGCCATAACTAGTATGCTTTAACCCACTACACCATCAGACCTTACAAAAGAAGTAGAGTTCGAGATATATATACATCCCAAACATCTC
>NC_091165.1:20236415-20263915 GCF_040958095.1 Procambarus clarkii
CAACCTGCATACCATGCAAGCTGATGGAGAAGATTGTGCGAAAAAAACTAGTGGAGCTTCTGGAGCGAAGGAACTTTGTAACACAGCATCAACATGGGTTCAGGGATGGCAGGTCCTGCCTCACAGGGTTACTTGAATTCTACGACCAGGCAACAAAAATAAGGCAAGAAAGAGAAGGGTGGGCAGACTGCATTTTTGGATTGTCAGAAAGCCTTTGATACAGTGCCACACAAGAGGCTAGTGCGAAAGTTGGAGATGCAGGCTGGAGTGAGAGGGAAGGTACTCCGGTTGATAGAGGAGTACCTAAGCAACAGGAGACAACGAGTCTGTGTGAGGGGTGAGGTCTCAGATTGGCGAGACGTCACAATTGGAGTCCCGCAGGGGTCAGTCCTTGGACCTATACTGTTTCTGGTATATGTAAATGATCTCCCAGAGGGTATAGATTCGTTCCTCACAATGTTTGCCGACGATGCAAAAATTATGAGGAGGATTGAAACAGAGGATGATAGTAGGAGGCTACAAGATGACCTGGATAGACTGAGTGAATGGTCCAACAAA
Source organism: Procambarus clarkii (assembly GCF_040958095.1). NCBI lineage: Eukaryota > Metazoa > Arthropoda > Malacostraca > Decapoda > Cambaridae > Procambarus > Procambarus clarkii. The sequence continues at coordinate 20,236,974 of NC_091165.1, forward strand.
TGGCTGTTGAAGTTCAACCCGAGTAAATGCAAAGTAATGAAACTAGGCAGTGGAGACAGGAGGCCAGGCACAGGATACAGAATAGGAGATGAAGTACTTAATGAAACAGACAGAGAGAAAGATCTAGGAGTTGATATCACACCAAACCTGTCTCCTGAAGCCCACATAAAGAGAATAACGTCTGCGGCATATGCGAGGCTGGCTAACATCAGAACGGCGTTCAGGAACCTGTGTAAGGAATCATTCAGAATCTTGTACAGCACATATGTAAGACCAATCCTGGAGTATGCGGCCCCAGCATGGAGCCCGTACCTTGTCAAGCACAAGACGAAGCTGGAAAAAGTCCAAAGGTATGCTACTAGACTAGTCCCAGAACAATGAGGCATGAGTTATGAGGAAAGGCTGCGGGAAATGCACCTTACGACACTGGAAGACAGAAGAGTAAGGGGGGACATGATCACAACCTACAAAATCCTCAGGGGAATCGACCGGGTAAACAAGGATGAACTATTCAACACTGGGGACGCGAACAAGGGGACACAGGTGGAAGCTGAGTACCCAAATGAGCCACAGAGACGTTAGAAAGAACTTTTTCAGTGTCAGAGTAGTTAGTAAATGGAATGCATTAGGAAGTGATGTGGTGGAGGCTGACTCCATACACAGTTTCAAATGTAGATATGATAGAGCCCAATAGGCTCAGGAATCTGTACACTAGTTGATTGACGGTTAAAAGGCGGGACCAAAGAGCCAGAGCTCAACCCCCGCAAGCACAATTAGGTGAGTAAAATTAGGTGAGTACTCACACACACACACACACACACACACACACACACACACCACACACACACACACACACACACACACACACACACACACACACACACACACCACACACACACACCACACACACACACACACACACACACACACACACACACACACACACACCACACACACACACACACACCACACACACACACACACACACACACACACACTGGGGAAGTAAGGAAGTGTTTACTAGAGTTGGACGTGACGAAGGCTATAGGCCCAGATGGAATCTCCCCTTGGGTTCTAAAGGAAGGAGCAAGAGAACTGAGCCTACCACTCTCCATAGTGTATAACAAATCACTGGCAACAGGGGAACTGCCAGATATTTGGAAAGCAGCTAACGTAGTCCCGATATACAAGAAAGGGGATAGACAGGAGGCACTGAACTACAGGCCAGTGTCCCTAACCTGCATACCATGGAGATGGAGAAGATTGTGCGAAAAAAACTAGTGGAGCTTCTGGAGCGAAGGAACTTTGTAACACAGCATCAACATGGGTTCAGGGATGGCAGGTCCTGCCTCACAGGGTTACTTGAATTCTACGACCAGGCAACAAAAATAAGGCAAGAAAGAGAAGGGTGGCAGACTGCATATTTTTGGATTGTCAGAAAGCCTTTGATACAGTGCCACACAAGAGGCTAGTGCGAAAGTTGGAGATGCAGGCTGGAGTGAGAGGGAAGGTACTCCGGTTGATAGAGGAGTACCTAAGCAACAGGAGACAACGAGTCTGTGTGAGGGGTGAGGTCTCAGATTGGCGAGACGTCACAATTGGAGTCCCGCAGGGGTCAGTCCTTGGACCTATACTGTTTCTGGTATATGTAAATGATCTCCCAGAGGGTATAGATTCGTTCCTCACAATGTTTGCCGACGATGCAAAAATTATGAGGAGGATTGAAACAGAGGATGATAGTAGGAGGCTACAAGATGACCTGGATAGACTGAGTGAATGGTCCAACAAATGGCTGTTGAAGTTCAACCCGAGTAAATGCAAAGTAATGAAACTAGGCAGTGGAGACAGGAGGCCAGGCACAGGATACAGAATAGGAGATGAAGTACTTAATGAAACAGACAGAGAGAAAGATCTAGGAGTTGATATCACACCAAACCTGTCTCCTGAAGCCCACATAAAGAGAATAACGTCTGCGGCATATGCGAGGCTGGCTAACATCAGAACGGCGTTCAGGAACCTGTGTAAGGAATCATTCAGAATCTTGTACAGCACATATGTAAGACCAATCCTGGAGTATGCGGCCCCAGCATGGAGCCCGTACCTTGTCAAGCACAAGACGAAGCTGGAAAAAGTCCAAAGGTATGCTACTAGACTAGTCCCAGAACAATGAGGCATGAGTTATGAGGAAAGGCTGCGGGAAATGCACCTTACGACACTGGAAGACAGAAGAGTAAGGGGGGACATGATCACAACCTACAAAATCCTCAGGGGAATCGACCGGGTAAACAAGGATGAACTATTCAACACTGGTGGGACGCGAACAAGGGGACACAGGTGGAAGCTGAGTACCCAAATGAGCCACAGAGACGTTAGAAAGAACTTTTTCAGTGTCAGAGTAGTTAGTAAATGGAATGCATTAGGAAGTGATGTGGTGGAGGCTGACTCCATACACAGTTTCAAATGTAGATATGATAGAGCCCAATAGGCTCAGGAATCTGTACACTAGTTGATTGACGGTTAAAAGGCGGGACCAAAGAGCCAGAGCTCAACCCCCGCAAGCACAATTAGGTGAGTAAAATTAGGTGAGTACTCACACACACACACACACACACACACACACACACACACACACACACACACACACACACACACACACACACACACACACACACCACACACACACACACACACACACACACACACACACACACACACACACACACACACACACACACACACACACACACACACACACACACACCACACACACACACACACACACACACACACACCACAACACACCACACACACACACACACACACACACACACACACACACACACACACACACACACACACACACACACACACACACACACACACACACACACACACACACACACACACACACACACACACACACACACACACACACACACACACACACACACACACACACACACACACACACACACACACACACAACACACACACACACACACACACACACACACACACACACACACACACACACACACACACACACACACACACACACACACACACACCACACACACACACACACACACACACACCACACACACACAACACACACACACACACACACACACACACACACACACACACACACACACACACACACACACAACACACACACACACACACACACACACACACACCACACACACACCCACACACACAACACACAACACACACACACACACACACACACAACACACACACACACACACACACACACACCACACACACACACACACACACACCACACACACACACACACACCACACCACACACACACAACAACACACACACACACACACACACACACACACACACACACACACACACACACACACACACACACACACACACACACACCACACACACACACACACACACACACACACACACACACACACACACACACACACACACACACACAACACACACACACACACACACACACACACACACACACACTGGGGAAGTAAGGAAGTGTTTACTAGAGTTGGACGTGACGAAGGCTATAGGCCCAGATGGAATCTCCCCTTGGGTTCTAAAGGAAGGAGCAAGAGAACTGAGCCTACCACTCTCCATAGTGTATAACAAATCACTGGCAACAGGGGAACTGCCAGATATTTGGAAAGCAGCTAACGTAGTCCCGATATACAAGAAAGGGGATAGACAGGAGGCACTGAACTACAGGCCAGTGTCCCTAACCTGCATACCATGCAAGCTGATGGAGAAGATTGTGCGAAAAAAACTAGTGGAGCTTCTGGAGCGAAGGAACTTTGTAACACAGCATCAACATGGGTTCAGGGATGGCAGGTCCTGCCTCACAGGGTTACTTGAATTCTACGACCAGGCAACAAAAATAAGGCAAGAAAGAGAAGGGTGGGCAGACTGCATATTTTTGGATTGTCAGAAAGCCTTTGATACAGTGCCACACAAGAGGCTAGTGCGAAAGTTGGAGATGCAGGCTGGAGTGAGAGGGAAGGTACTCCGGTTGATAGAGGAGTACCTAAGCAACAGGAGACAACGAGTCTGTGTGAGGGGTGAGGTCTCAGATTGGCGAGACGTCACAATTGGAGTCCCGCAGGGGTCAGTCCTTGGACCTATACTGTTTCTGGTATATGTAAATGATCTCCCAGAGGGTATAGATTCGTTCCTCACAATGTTTGCCGACGATGCAAAAATTATGAGGAGGATTGAAACAGAGGATGATAGTAGGAGGCTACAAGATGACCTGGATAGACTGAGTGAATGGTCCAACAAATGGCTGTTGAAGTTCAACCCGAGTAAATGCAAAGTAATGAAACTAGGCAGTGGAGACAGGAGGCCAGGCACAGGATACAGAATAGGAGATGAAGGAAGGAGCAAGAGAACTGAGCCTACCACTCTCCATAGTGTATACCAAATCACTGGCAACAGGGGAACTGCCAGATATTTGGAAAGCAGCTAACGTAGTCCCGATATACAAGAAAGGGAATAGACAGGAGGCACTGAACTACAGGCCAGTGTCCCTAACCTGCATACCATGCAAGCTGATGGAGAAGATTGTGCGAAAAAAACTAGTGGAGCATCTGGAGCGAAGGAACTTTGTAACACAGCATCAACATGGGTTCAGGGATGGCAGGTCCTGCCTCACAGAGTTACTTGAATTCTACGACCAGGCAACAAAAATAAGGCAAGAAAGAGAAGAGTGGGCAGACTGCATATTTTTGGATTGTCAGAAAGCCTTTGATACAGTGCCACACAAGAGGCTAGTGCGAAAGTTGGAGATGCAGGCTGGAGTGAGAGGGAAGGTACTCCGGTGGATAGAGGAGTATCTAAGCAACAGGAGACAACGAGTCTGTGTGAAAGGTGAGGTCTCAGATTGGCGAGACGTCACAAGTGGAGTCCCGCAGGGGTCAGTCCTTGGACCTATACTGTTTCTGGTATATGTAAATGATCTCCCAGAGGGTATTGATTCGTTCCTCTCAATGTTTGCCGACGATGCAAAAATTATGAGGAGGATTGAAACAGAGGATGATAGTAGGAGGCTACAAGATGACCTGGATAGACTGAGTGAATGGTCCAACAAATGGCTGTTGAAGTTCAACCCGAGTAAATGCAAAGTAATGAAACTAGGCAGTGGAAACAGGAGGCCAGGCACAGGATACAGAATAGGAGACGAAGTACTTAATGAAACAGACAGAGAGAATGATCTAGGAGTTGATATCACACCAAACCTGTCTCCTGAAGCCCACATAAAGAGAATAACGTCTGCGGCATATGCGAGGCTGGCTAACATCAGAACGGCGTTCAGGAACCTGTGTAAGGAATCATTCAGAATCTTGTACACCACATATGTAAGACCAATCCTGGAGTATGCGGCCCCAGCATGGAGCCCGTACCTTGTCAAGCACAAGACGAAGCTGGAAAAAGTCCAAAGGTATGCTACTAGACTAGTCCCAGAACTAAGAGGCATGAGTTATGAGGAAAGGCTGCGGGAAATGCACCTTACGACACTGGAAGACAGAAGAGTAAGGGGGGACATGATCACAACCTACAAAATCCTCAGGGGAATTGACCGGGTAAACAAGGATGAACTATTCAAAACTGGTGGGACGCGAACAAGGGGACACAGGTGGAAGCTGAGTACCAAAATGAGCCACAGAGACGTTAGAAAGAACTTTTTCAGGGTCAGAGTAGTTAGTAAATGGAAAGCATTAGGAAGTGATGTGGTGGAGGCTGACTCCATACACAGTTTCAAATGTAGATATGATAGAGCTCAATAGGCTCAGGAATCTGTACACCAGTTGATTGACGGTTGAGAGGCGGGACCAAAGAGCCAGAGCTCAACCCCCGCAAGCACAATTAGGTGAGTACAATTAGGTGAGTACACACACACACACACACACACACACACACACACACACACACACACACACACACACACACACACACACACACACACACACACACACACACACACACTGGGGAAGTAAGGAAGTGTTTACTTGGGGAAGTAAGGAAGTGTTTACTAGAGTTGGACGTGACGAAGGCTATAGGCCCAGATGGAATCTCCCCTTGGGTTCTAAAGGAAGGAGCAAGAGAACTGAGCCTACCACTCTCCATAGTGTATAACAAATCACTGGCAACAGGGGAACTGCCAGATATTTGGAAAGCAGCTAACGTAGTCCCGATATACAAGAAAGGGAATAGACAGGAGGCACTGAACTACAGGCCAGTGTCCCTAACCTGCATACCATGCAAGCTGATGGAGAAGATTGTGCGAAAAAAACTAGTGAGCATCTGGAGCGAAGGAACTTTGTAACACAGCATCAACATGGGTTCAGGGATGGCAGGTCCTGCCTCACAGAGTTACTTGAATTCTACGACCAGGCAACAAAAATAAGGCAAGAAAGAGAAGAGTGGGCAGACTGCATATTTTTGGATTGTCAGAAAGCCTTTGATACAGTGCCACACAAGAGGCTAGTGCGAAAGTTGGAGATGCAGGCTGGAGTGAGAGGGGAAGGTACTCCGGTGGATAGAGGAGTATCTAAGCAACAGGAGACAACGAGTCTGTGTGAAAGGTGAGGTCTCAGATTGGCGAGACGTCACAAGTGGAGTCCCGCAGGGTCAGTCCTTGGACCTATACTGTTTCTGGTATATGTAAATGATCTCCCAGAGGGTATTGATTCGTTCCTCTCAATGTTTGCCGACGATGCAAAAATTATGAGGAGGATTGAAACAGAGGATGATAGTAGGAGGCTACAAGATGACCTGGATAGACTGAGTGAATGGTCCAACAAATTGGCTGTTGAAGTTCAACCCGAGTAAATGCAAAGTAATGAAACTAGGCAGTGGAAACAGGAGGCCAGGCACAGGATACAGAATAGGAGACGAAGTACTTAATGAAACAGACAGAGAGAATGATCTAGGAGTTGATATCACACCAAACCTGTCTCCTGAAGCCCACATAAAGAGAATAACGTCTGCGGCATATGCGAGGCTGGCTAACATCAGAACGGCGTTCAGGAACCTGTGTAAGGAATCATTCAGAATCTTGTACACCACATATGTAAGACCAATCCTGGAGTATGCGGCCCCAGCATGGAGCCCGTACCTTGTCAAGCACAAGACGAAGCTGGAAAAAGTCCAAAGGTATGCTACTAGACTAGTCCAGAACTAAGAGGCATGAGTTATGAGGAAAGGCTGCGGGAAATGCACCTTACGACACTGGAAGACAGAAGAGTAAGGGGGACATGATCACAACCTACAAATCCTCAGGGGAATTGACAGGGTAACAAGGATGAACTATTCAAAACTGGTGGGACGCGAACAAGGGGACACAGGTGGAAGCTGAGTACCAAAATGAGCCACAGAGACGTTTAGAAAGAACTTTTTCAGGGTCAGAGTAGTTAGTAAATGGAAAGCATTAGGAAGTGATGTGGTGGAGGCTGACTCCATACACAGTTTCAAATGTAGATATGATAGAGCCCAATAGGCTCAGGAATCTGTACACCAGTTGATTGACGGTTGAGAGCGGGACCAAAGAGCCAGAGCTCAACCCCCGCAAGCACAATTAGGTGAGTACAATTAGGTGAGTACACACACACACACACACACACACACACACACACACACACACACACACACACACACACACACACACACACACACACACACACACACACACACACACACACACACACACACACACACACACACACACACACACACACACACACACACACACACACACACACACACACACACACACACACACACACACACTGGGGAAGTAAGGAAGTGTTTACTTGGGGAAGTAAGGAAGTGTTTACTAGAGTTGGACGTGACGAAGGCTATAGGCCCAGATGGAATCTCCCCTTGGGTTCTAAAGGAAGGAGCAAGAGAACTGAGCCTACCACTCTCCATAGTGTATAACAAATCACTGGCAACAGGGGAACTGCCAGATATTTGGAAAGCAGCTAACGTAGTCCCGATATACAAGAAAGGGAATAGACAGGAGGCACTGAACTACAGGCCAGTGTCCCTAACCTGCATACCATGCAAGCTGATGGAGAAGATTGTGCGAAAAAAACTAGTGGAGCATCTGGAGCGAAGGAACTTTGTAACACAGCATCAACATGGGTTCAGGGATGGCAGGTCCTGCCTCACAGAGTTACTTGAATTCTACGACCAGGCAACAAAAATAAGGCAAGAAAGAGAAGAGTGGGCAGTCTGCATATTTTTGGATTGTCAGAAAGCCTTTGATACAGTGCCACACAAGAGGCTAGTGCGAAAGTTGGAGATGCAGGCTGGAGTGAGAGGGAAGGTACTCCGGTGGATAGAGGAGTATCTAAGCAACAGGAGACAACGAGTCTGTGTGAAAGGTGAGGTCTCAGATTGGCGAGACGTCACAAGTGGAGTCCCGCAGGGGTCAGTCCTTGGACCTATACTGTTTCTGGTATATGTAAATGATCTCCCAGAGGGTATTGATTCGTTCCTCTCAATGTTTGCCGACGATGCAAAAATTATGAGGAGGATTGAAACAGAGGATGATAGTAGGAGGCTACAAGATGACCTGGATAGACTGAGTGAATGGTCCAACAAATGGCTGTTGAAGTTCAACCCGAGTAAATGCAAAGTAATGAAACTAGGCAGTGGAAACAGGAGGCCAGGCACAGGATACAGAATAGGAGACGAAGTACTTAATGAAACAGACAGAGAGAATGATCTAGGAGTTGATATCACACCAAACCTGTCTCCTGAAGCCCACATAAAGAGAATAACGTCTGCGGCATATGCGAGGCTGGCTAACATCAGAACGGTGTTCAGGAACCTGTGTAAGGAATCATTCAGAATCTTGTACACCACATATGTAAGACCAATCCTGGAGTATGCGGCCCCAGCATGGAGCCCGTACCTTGTCAAGCACAAGACGAAGCTGGAAAAAGTCCAAAGGTATGCTACTAGACTAGTCCCAGAACTAAGAGGCATGAGTTATGAGGAAAGGCTGCGGGAAATGCACCTTACGACACTGGAAGACAGAAGAGTAAGGGGGGACATGATCACAACCTACAAAATCCTCAGGGGAATTGACCGGGTAAACAAGGATGAACTATTCAAAACTGGTGGGACGCGAACAAGGGGACACAGGTGGAAGCTGAGTACCAAAATGAGCCACAGAGACGTTAGAAAGAACTTTTTCAGGGTCAGAGTAGTTAGTAAATGGAAAGCATTAGGAAGTGATGTGGTGGAGGCTGACTCCATACACAGTTTCAAATGTAGATATGATAGAGCTCAATAGGCTCAGGAATCTGTACACCAGTTGATTGACGGTTGAGAGGCGGGACCAAAGAGCCAGAGCTCAACCCCCGCAAGCACAATTAGGTGAGTACAATTAGGTGAGTACACACACACACACACACACACACACACACACACACACACACACACACACACACCACACACACACACACACACCACACACACACACACACACACACACACACACACACACACACACACACACACACTGGGGAAGTAAGGAAGTGTTTACTTGGGGAAGTAAGGAAGTGTTTACTAGAGTTGGACGTGACGAAGGCTATAGGCCCAGATGGAATCTCCCCTTGGGTTCTAAAGGAAGGAGCAAGAGAACTGAGCCTACCACTCTCCATAGTGTATAAGCAAATCACTGGCAACAGGGGAACTGCCAGATATTTGGAAAGCAGCTAACGTAGTCCCGATATACAAGAAAGGGAATAGACAGGAGGCACTGAACTACAGGCCAGTGTCCCTAACCTGCATACCATGCAAGCTGATGGAGGAAGATGTGCGAAAAAACTAGTGGAGCATCTGGAGCGAAGGAACTTTGTAACACAGCATCAACATGGGGTTCAGGGATGGCAGGTCCTGCCTCACAGGTTACTTGAATTCTACGACCAGGCAACAAAAATAGGCAAGAAAGAGAAGAGTGGCAGACTGCATATTTTTGGATTGTCAGAAAGCCTTTGATACAGTGCCACACAAGAGGCTAGTGCGAAAGTTGGAGATGCAGGCTGGAGTGAGAGGGCAAGGTACTCCGGTGGATAGAGGAGTATCTAAGCAACAGGAGACAACGAGTCTGTGTGAAAGGTGAGGTCTCAGATTGGCGAGACGTCACAAGTGGGAGTCCCGCAGGGGTCAGTCCTTGGACCTATACTGTTTCTGGCTATATGTAAAATGATCTCCCAGAGGGTATTGATTCGTTTCCTCTCAATGTTTGCCGACGATGCAAAAATTATGAGGAGGATGAAAACAGAGGATGATAGTAGGAGGCTACAAGATGACCTGGATAGACTGAGTGAATGGTCCAACAAATGGCTGTTGAAGTTCAACCCGAGTAAATGCAAAGTAATGAAACTAGGCAGTGGAAACAGGAGGCCAGGCACAGGATACAGAATAGGAGACGAAGTACTTAATGAAACAGACAGAGAGAATGATCTAGGAGTTGATATCACACCAAACCTGTCTCCCTGAAGCCCACATAAAGAGAATAACGTCTGCGGCATATGCGAGGCTGGCTAACATCAGAACGGCGTTCAGGAACCTGTGTAAGGAATCATTCAGAATCTTGTACACCAACATATGTAAGACCAATCCTGGAGTATGCGGCCCCAGCATGGAGCCCGTACCTTGTCAAGCACAAGACGAAGCTGGAAAAAGTCCAAAGGTATGCTACTAGACTAGTCCCAGAACTAAGAGGCATGAGTTATGAGGAAAGGCTGCGGGAAATGCACCTTACGACACTGGAAGACAGAAGAGTAAGGGGGGACATGATCACAACCTACAAAATCCTCAGGGGAATTGACCGGGTAAACAAGGATGAACTATTCAAAACTGGTGGGACGCGAACAAGGGACACAGGTGGAAGCTGAGTACCAAAATGAGCTACAGAGACGTTAGAAAGAACTTTTTCAGGGTCAGAGTAGTTAGTAAATGGAAAGCATTAGGAATGTGATGTGGTGGAGGCTGACTCCATACACAGTTTCAAATGTAGATATGATAGAGCCCAATAGGCTCAGGAATCTGTACACCAGTTGATTGATGGTTGAGAGGCGGGACCAAAGAGCCAGAGCTCAACCCCCGCAAGCACAATTAGGTCAGTACAATTAGGTGAGTACACACACACACACACACACACAACACACACACACACACACACATCACACACACACACACACAACACACACACACACACACACACACACACACACACTGGGGAAGTAAGGAAGTGTTTACTTGGGGAAGTAAGGAAGTGTTTACTAGAGTTGGACGTGACGAAGGCTATAGGCCCCAGATGGAATCTCCCCTTGGGTTCTAAAGGAAGGAGCAAGAGAACTGAGCCTACCACTCTCCATAGTGTATAGCAAATCACTGGCAACAGGGGAACTGCCAGATATTTGGAAAGCAGCTAACGTAGTCCCGATATACAAGAAAGGGAATAGACAGGAGGCACTGAACTACAGGCCAGTGTCCCTAACCTGCATACCATGCAAGCTGATGGAGAAGATTGTGCGAAAAAAAACTAGTGGAGCATCTGGAGCGAAGGAACTTTGTAACACAGCATCAACATGGGTTCAGGGATGGCAGGTCCTGCCTCACAGGGTTACTTGAATTCTACGACCATGGCAACAAAAATAAGGCAAGAAAGAGAAGAGTGGGCAGACTGCATATTTTTGGATTGTCAGAAAGCCTTTGATACAGTGCCACACAAGAGGCTAGTGCGGAAAGTTGGAGATGCAGGCTGGAGTGAGAGGGAAGGTACTCCGGTGGATAGAGGAGTATCTAAGCAACAGGAGACAACGAGTCTGTGTGAAAGGTGAGGTCTCAGATTGGCGAGACGTCACAAGTGGAGTCCCGCAGGGGTCAGTCCTTGGACCTATACTGTTTCTGGTATATGTAAATGATCTCCCAGAGGGTATTGATTCGTTCCTCTCAATGTTTGCCGACGATGCAAAAATTATGAGGAGGATTGAAACAGAGGATGATAGTAGGAGGCTACAAGATGACCTGGATAGACTGAGTGAATGGTCCAACAAATGGCTGTTGAAGTTCAACCCGAGTAAATGCAAAGTAATGAAACTAGGCAGTGGAAACAGGAGGCCAGGCACAGGATACAGAATAGGAGACGAAGTACTTAATGAAACAGACAGAGAGAATGATCTAGGAGTTGATATCACACCAAACCTGTCTCCTGAAGCCCACATAAAGAGAATAACGTCTGCGGCATATGCGAGGCTGGCTAACATCAGAACGGCGTTCAGGAACCTGTGTAAGGAATCATTCAGAATCTTGTACACCACATATGTAAGACCAATCCTGGAGTATGCGGCCCCAGCATGGAGCCCGTACCTTGTCAAGCACAAGACGAAGCTGGAAAAAGTCCAAAGGTATGCTACTAGACTAGTCCCAGAACTAAGAGGCATGAGTTATGAGGAAAGGCTGCGGGAAATGCACCTTACGACACTGGAAGACAGAAGAGTAAGGGGGGACATGATCACAACCTACAAAATCCTCAGGGGAATTGACCGGGTAAACAAGGATGAACTATTCAAAACTGGTGGGACGCGAACAAGGGGACACAGGTGGAAGCTGAGTACCAAAATGAGCCACAGAGACGTTAGAAAGAACTTTTTCAGGGTCAGAGTAGTTAGTAAATGGAAAGCATTAGGAAGTGATGTGGTGGAGGCTGACTCCATACACAGTTTCAAATGTAGATATGATAGAGCCCAATAGGCTCAGGAATCTGTACACCAGTTGATTGACGGTTGAGAGGCGGGACCAAAGAGCCAGAGCTCAACCCCCGCAAGCACAATTAGGTGAGTACAATTAGGTGAGTACACACACACACACACACACACACACACACACACACACACACGCACACACACACACACACACACACACACACACACACACACACACACACACACACACACACACACACACACACACACACACACACACACAACACACACACACACACACACACACACACACACACTGGGAAGTAAGGAAGTGTTTACTTGGGGAAGTAAGGAAGTGTTTACTAGAGTTGGACGTGACGAGGCTATTAGGCCCAGATGGAATCTCCCCTTGGGTTCTAAAGGAAGGAGCAAGAGAACTGAGCCTACCACTCTCCATAGTGTATAGCAAATCACTGGCAACAGGGGAACTGCCAGATATTTGGAAAGCAGCTAACGTAGTCCCGATATACAAGAAAGGGAATAGGACAGGAGGGCACTGAACTACAGGCCAGTGTCCCTAACCTGCATACCATGCAAGCTGATGGAGAAGATTGTGCGAAAAAAACTAGTGGAGCATCTGGAGCGAAGGAACTTTGTAACACAGCATAACATGGGTTCAGGGATGGCAGGTCCTGCCTCACAGGGTTACTTGAATTCTACGACCAGGGCAACAAAATAAGGCAAGAAAGAGAAGAGTGGCAGACTGCATATTTTTGGATTGTCAGAGAGCCTTTGATACAGTGCCACACAAGAGGCTAGTGCGAAAGTTGGAGATGCAGGCTGGAGTGAGAGGGGAAGGTACTCCGGTGGATAGAGGAGTATCTAAGCAACAGGAGACAACGAGTCTGTGTGAAAGGTGAGGTCCTCAGATTGGCGAGACGTCACAAGTGGAGTCCCGCAGGGGTCCAGTCCTTGGACCTATACTGTTTCTGGTATATGTAAATGATCTCCCAGAGGGTATTGATTCGTTCCTCTCAATGTTTGCCGACGATGCAAAAATTATGAGGAGGATTGAAACAGAGGATGATAGTAGGAGGCTACAAGATGACCTGGATAGACTGAGTGAATGGTCCAACAAATGGCTGTTGAAGTTCAACCCGAGTAAAATGCAAAGTAATGAAACTAGGCAGTGAAACAGGAGGCCAGGCACAGGATACAGAATAGGAGACGAAGTACTTAATGAAACAGACAGAGAGAATGATCTAGGAGTTGATATCACACCAAACCTGTCTCCTGAAGCCCACATAAAGAGAATAACGTCTGCGGCATATGCGAGGCTGGCTAACATCAGAACGGCGTTCAGGAACCTGTGTAAGGAATCATTCAGAATCTTGTACACCACATATGTAAGACCAATCCTGGAGTATGCGGCCCCAGCATGGAGCCCGTACCTTGTCAAGCACAGACGAAGCTGGAAAAAGTCCAAAGGTATGCTACTAGACTAGTCCCAGAACTAAGAGGCATGAGTTATGAGGAAAGGCTGCGGGAAATGCACCTTACGACACTGGAAGACAGAAGAGTAAGGGGGGACATGATCACACCTACAAAATCCTCAGGGGAATTGACCGGGTAAACAAGGATGAACTATTTCAAAACTGGTGGGACGCGAACAAGGGGACACAGGTGGAAGCTGAGTACCAAAATGAGCCACAGAGACGTTAGAAAGAACTTTTTCAGGGTCAGAGTAGTTAGCTAAATGGAAAGCATTAGGAAGTGATGTGGTGGAGGCTGACTCCATACACAGTTTCAAATGTAGATATGATAGAGCCCAATAGGCTCAGGAATCTGTACACCATTGATTGACGGTTGAGAGGCGGGACCAAAGAGCCAGAGCTCAAACCCCCGCAAGCACAATTAGGTCAGTACAATTAGGTGAGTACACACACACACACACCACACACACACACACACACACACACACACACACACACACACACACACACACACACACACACACACACACACACACTGGGGAAGTAGGAAGTGTTTACTTGGGAAGTAAGGAAGTGTTTTACTAGAGTTGGACGTGACGAAGGCTATAGGCCCAGATGGAATCTCCCTTGGGTTCTAAAGGAAGGAGCAAGAGAACTGAGCCTACCACTCTCCATAGTGTATAACAAATCACTGGCAACAGGGGAACTGCCAGATATTTGGAAAGCAGCTAACGTAGTCCCGATATACAAGAAAGGGAATAGACAGGAGGCACTGAACTACAGGCCAGTGTCCCTAACCTGCATACCATGCAAGCTGATGGAGAAGATTGTGCGAAAAAAACTAGTGGAGCATCTGGAGCGAAGGAACTTTGTAACACAGCATCAACATGGGTTCAGGGATGGCAGGTCCTGCCTCACAGGGTTACTTGAATTCTACGACCAGGCAACAAAAATAAGGCAAGAAAGAGAAGAGTGGGCAGACTGCATATTTTTGGATTGTCAGAAAGCCTTTGATACAGTGCCACACAAGAGGCTAGTGCGAAAGTTGGAGATGCAGGCTGGAGTGAGAGGGAAGGTACTCCGGTGGATAGAGGAGTATCTAAGCAACAGGAGACAACGAGTCTGTGTGAAAGGTGAGGTCTCAGATTGGCGAGACGTCACAAGTGGAGTCCCGCAGGGGTCAGTCCTTGGACCTATACTGTTTCTGGTATATGTAAATGATCTCCCAGAGGGTATTGATTCGTTCCTCTCAATGTTTGCCGACGATGCAAAAATTATGAGGAGGATTGAAACAGAGGATGATAGTAGGAGGCTACAAGATGACCTGGATAGACTGAGTGAATGGTCCAACAAATGGCTGTTGAAGTTCAACCCGAGTAAATGCAAAGTAATGAAACTAGGCAGTGGAAACAGGAGGCCAGGCACAGGATACAGAATAGGAGACGAAGTACTTAATGAAACAGACAGAGAGAATGATCTAGGAGTTGATATCACACCAAACCTGTCTCCTGAAGCCCACATAAAGAGAATAACGTCTGCGGCATATGCGAGGCTGGCTAACATCAGAACGGCGTTCAGGAACCTGTGTAAGGAATCATTCAGAATCTTGTACACCACATATGTAAGACCAATCCTGGAGTATGCGGCCCCAGCATGGAGCCCGTACCTTGTCAAGCACAAGACGAAGCTGGAAAAAGTCCAAAGGTATGCTACTAGACTAGTCCCAGAACTAAGAGGCATGAGTTATGAGGAAAGGCTGCGGGAAATGCACCTTACGACACTGGAAGACAGAAGAGTAAGGGGGGACATGATCACAACCTACAAAATCCTCAGGGGAATTGACCGGGTAAACAAGGATGAACTATTCAAAACTGGTGGGACGCGAACAAGGGGACACAGGTGGAAGCTGAGTACCAAAATGAGCCACAGAGACGTTTGAAAGAACTTTTCAGGGTCAGAGTAGTTAGTAAATGGAAAGCATTAGGAAGTGATGTGGTGGAGGCTGACTCCATACACAGTTTCAAATGTAGATATGATAGAGCCCAATAGGCTCAGGAATCTGTACACCAGTTGATTGACGGTGAGAGGCGGGACCAAAGAGCCAGAGCTCAACCCCCGCAAGCACAATTAGGTGAGTACAATTAGGTGAGTACACACACACACACACACACACACCACACAACACAACACACACAACACACACACACACACACACACACAACACACACACACACAACACACACACACACACACACACACAACACACACACCACTGGGGAAGTAAGGAAGTGTTTACTTGGGGAAGTAAGGAAGTGTTTACTAGAGTTGGACGTGACGAAGGCTATAGGCCCAGATGGAATCTCCCCTTGGGTTCTAAAGGAAGGAGCAAGAGAACTGAGCCTACCACTCTCCATAGTGTATAGCAAATCACTGGCAACAGGGGAACTGCCAGATATTTGGAAAGCAGCTAACGTAGTCCCGATATACAAGAAAGGGAATAGACAGGAGGCACTGAACTACAGGCCAGTGTCCCTAACCTGCATACCATGCAAGCTGATGGAGAAGATTGTGCGAAAAAAACTAGTGGAGCATCTGGAGCGAAGGAACTTTGTAACACAGCATCAACATGGGTTCAGGGATGGCAGGTCCTGCCTCACAGGGTTACTTGAATTCTACGACCAGGCAACAAAAATAAGGCAAGAAAGAGAAGAGTGGGCAGACTGCATATTTTTGGATTGTCAGAAAGCCTTTGATACAGTGCCACACAAGAGGCTAGTGCGAAAGTTGGAGATGCAGGCTGGAGTGAGAGGGAAGGTACTCCGGTGGATAGAGGAGTATCTAAGCAACAGGAGACAACGAGTCTGTGTGAAAGGTGAGGTCTCAGATTGGCGAGACGTCACAAGTGGAGTCCCGCAGGGGTCAGTCCTTGGACCTATACTGTTTCTGGTATATGTAAATGATCTCCCAGAGGGTATTGATTCGTTCCTCTCAATGTTTGCCGACGATGCAAAAATTATGAGGAGGATTGAAACAGAGGATGATAGTAGGAGGCTACAAGATGACCTGGATAGACTGAGTGAATGGTCCAACAAATGGCTGTTGAAGTTCAACCCGAGTAAATGCAAAGTAATGAAACTAGGCAGTGGAAACAGGAGGCCAGGCACAGGATACAGAATAGGAGACGAAGTACTTAATGAAACAGACAGAGAGAATGATCTAGGAGTTGATATCACACCAAACCTGTCTCCTGAAGCCCACATAAAGAGAATAACGTCTGCGGCATATGCGAGGCTGGCTAACATCAGAACGGCGTTCAGGAACCTGTGTAAGGAATCATTCAGAATCTTGTACACCACATATGTAAGACCAATCCTGGAGTATGCGGCCCCAGCATGGAGCCCGTACCTTGTCAAGCACAAGACGAAGCTGGAAAAAGTCCAAAGGTATGCTACTAGACTAGTCCCAGAACTAAGAGGCATGAGTTATGAGGAAAGGCTGCGGGAAATGCACCTTACGACACTGGAAGACAGAAGAGTAAGGGGGGACATGATCACAACCTACAAAATCCTCAGGGGAATTGACCGGGTAAACAAGGATGAACTATTCAAAACTGGTGGGACGCGAAACAAGGGGACACAGGTGGAAGCTGAGTACCTAAAATGAGCCACAGAGACGTTAGAAAGAACTTTTTCAGGGTCAGAGTAGTTAGTAAATGGAAAGCATTAGGAAGTGATGTGGTGGAGGCTGACTCCATACACAGTTTCAAATGTAGATATGATAGAGCCCAATAGGCTCAGGAATCTGTACACCAGTTGATTGACGGTTGAGAGGCGGGACCAAAGAGCCAGAGCTCAACCCCCGCAAGCACAATTAGGTCAGTACAATTAGGTGAGTACACACACACACACACACACACACACACACACACACACACACACACACACACACACACACACACACACACACACACACACACACACACACACACACCACACACACACACACACACACACACACTGGGGAAGTAAGGAAGTGTTTACTTGGGGAAGTAAGGAAGTGTTTACTAGAGTTGGACGTGACGAAGGCTATAGGCCCAGATGGAATCTCCCCTTGGGTTCTAAAGGAAGGAGCAAGAGAACTGAGCCTACCACTCTCCATAGTGTATAGCAAATCACTGGCAACAGGGGAACTGCCAGATATTTGGAAAGCAGCTAACGTAGTCCCGATATACAAGAAAGGGAATAGACAGGAGGCACTGAACTACAGGCCAGTGTCCCTAACCTGCATACCATGCAAGCTGATGGAGAAGATTGTGCGAAAAAAACTAGTGGAGCATCTGGAGCGAAGGAACTTTGTAACACAGCATCAACATGGGTTCAGGGATGGCAGGTCCTGCCTCACAGGGTTACTTGAATTCTACGACCAGGCAACAAAAATAAGGCAAGAAAGAGAAGAGTGGGCAGACTGCATATTTTTGGATTGTCAGAAAGCCTTTGATACAGTGCCACACAAGAGGCTAGTGCGAAAGTTGGAGATGCAGGCTGGAGTGAGAGGGAAGGTACTCCGGTGGATAGAGGAGTATCTAAGCAACAGGAGACAACGAGTCTGTGTGAAAGGTGATGTCTCAGATTGGCGAGACGTCACAAGTGGAGTCCCGCAGGGGTCAGTCCTTGGACCTATACTGTTTCTGGTATATGTAAATGATCTCCCAGAGGGTATTGATTCGTTCCTCTCAATGTTTGCCGACGATGCAAAAATTATGAGGAGGATTGAAACAGAGGATGATAGTAGGAGGCTACAAGATGACCTGGATAGACTGAGTGAATGGTCCAACAAATGGCTGTTGAAGTTCAACCCGAGTAAATGCAAAGTAATGAAACTAGGCAGTGGAAACAGGAGGCCAGGCACAGGATACAGAATAGGAGACGAAGTACTTAATGAAACAGACAGAGAGAATGATCTAGGAGTTGATATCACACCAAACCTGTCTCCTGAAGCCCACATAAAGAGAATAACGTCTGCGGCATATGCGAGGCTGGCTAACATCAGAACGGCGTTCAGGAACCTGTGTAAGGAATCATTCAGAATCTTGTACACCACATATGTAAGACCAATCCTGGAGTATGCGGCCCCAGCATGGAGCCCGTACCTTGTCAAGCACAAGACGAAGCTGGAAAAAGTCCAAAGGTATGCTACTAGACTAGTCCCAGAACTAAGAGGCATGAGTTATGAGGAAAGGCTGCGGGAAATGCACCTTACGACACTGGAAGACAGAAGAGTAAGGGGGGACATGATCACAACCTACAAAATCCTCAGGGGAATTGACCGGGTAAACAAGGATGAACTATTCAAAACTGGTGGGACGCGAACAAGGGGACACAGGTGGAAGCTGAGTACCTAAATGAGCCACAGAGACGTTAGAAAGAACTTTTTCAGGGTCAGAGTAGTTAGTAAATGGAAGCATTAGGAAGTGATGTGGTGGAGGCTGACTCCATACACAGTTTCAAAT
Source organism: Procambarus clarkii (assembly GCF_040958095.1). Lineage (NCBI taxonomy): Eukaryota > Metazoa > Arthropoda > Malacostraca > Decapoda > Cambaridae > Procambarus > Procambarus clarkii. The sequence continues at coordinate 20,256,737 of NC_091165.1, forward strand.
GTAGATATGATAGAGCCCAATAGGCTCAGGAATCTGTACACCAGTTGATTGACGGTTGAGAGGCGGGACCAAAGAGCCAGAGCTCAACCCCCGCAAGCACAATTAGGTCGAGTACAATTAGGTGAGTACACACACACACACACACACACACACACACACACACACACACACACACACACACACACACACACACACACACACACACACACACACACACACACACACACACAACACACTGGGGAAGTAAGGAAGTGTTTACTTGGGGAAGTAAGGAAGTGTTTACTAGAGTTGGACGTGACGAAGGCTATAGGCCCAGATGGAATCTCCGCCTTGGGTTCTAAAGGAAGGAGCAAGAGAACTGAGCCTACCACTCTCCATAGTGTATAGCAAATCACTGGCAACAGGGGAACTGCCAGATATTTGGAAAGCAGCTAACGTAGTCCCGATATACAAGAAAGGGAATAGACAGGAGGCACTGAACTACAGGCCAGTGTCCCTAACCTGCATACCATGCAAGCTGATGGAGAAGATTGTGCGAAAAAAACTAGTGGAGCATCTGGAGCGAAGGAACTTTGTAACACAGCATCAACATGGGTTCAGGGATGGCAGGTCCTGCCTCACAGGGTTACTTGAATTCTACGACCAGGCAACAAAAATAAGGCAAGAAAGAGAAGAGTGGGCAGACTGCATATTTTTGGATTGTCAGAAAGCCTTTGATACAGTGCCACACAAGAGGCTAGTGCGAAAGTTGGAGATGCAGGCTGGAGTGAGAGGGAAGGTACTCCGGTGGATAGAGGAGTATCTAAGCAACAGGAGACAACGAGTCTGTGTGAAAGGTGATGTCTCAGATTGGCGAGACGTCACAAGTGGAGTCCCGCAGGGGTCAGTCCTTGGACCTATACTGTTTCTGGTATATGTAAATGATCTCCCAGAGGGTATTGATTCGTTCCTCTCAATGTTTGCCGACGATGCAAAAATTATGAGGAGGATTGAAACAGAGGATGATAGTAGGAGGCTACAAGATGACCTGGATAGACTGAGTGAATGGTCCAACAAATGGCTGTTGAAGTTCAACCCGAGTAAATGCAAAGTAATGAAACTAGGCAGTGGAAACAGGAGGCCAGGCACAGGATACAGAATAGGAGACGAAGTACTTAATGAAACAGACAGAGAGAATGATCTAGGAGTTGATATCACACCAAACCTGTCTCCTGAAGCCCACATAAAGAGAATAACGTCTGCGGCATATGCGAGGCTGGCTAACATCAGAACGGCGTTCAGGAACCTGTGTAAGGAATCATTCAGAATCTTGTACACCACATATGTAAGACCAATCCTGGAGTATGCGGCCCCAGCATGGAGCCCGTACCTTGTCAAGCACAAGACGAAGCTGGAAAAAGTCCAAAGGTATGCTACTAGACTAGTCCCAGAACTAAGAGGCATGAGTTATGAGGAAAGGCTGCGGGAAATGCACCTTACGACACTGGAAGACAGAAGAGTAAGGGGGGACATGATCACAACCTACAAAATCCTCAGGGGAATTGACCGGGTAAACAAGGATGAACTATTCAAAACTGGTGGGACGCGAACAAGGGGACACAGGTGGAAGCTGAGTACCTAAATGAGCCACAGAGACGTTAGAAAGAACTTTTTCAGGGTCAGAGTAGTTAGTAAATGGAAAGCATTAGGAAGTGATGTGGTGGAGGCTGACTCCATACACAGTTTCAAATGTAGATATGATAGAGCCCAATAGGCTCAGGAATCTGTACACCAGTTGATTGACGGTTGAGAGGCGGGACCAAAGAGCCAGAGCTCAACCCCCGCAAGCACAATTAGGTCAGTACAATTAGGGGTGTACACACACACACACACACACACACACACACACACACACACACACACACACACACACACACACACACACACACACACACACACACACACACACACACACACACACACACACACACACACACACACACACACACACACACACACACACACACACACACACTGGGGAAGTAAGGAAGTGTTTACTTGGGGAAGTAAGGAAGTGTTTACTAGAGTTGGACGTGACGAAGGCTATAGGCCCAGATGGAATCTCCGCTTGGGTTCTAAAGGAAGGAGCAAGAGAACTGAGCCTACCACTCTCCATAGTGTATAGCAAATCACTGGCAACAGGGGAACTGCCAGATATTTGGAAAGCAGCTAACGTAGTCCCGATATACAAGAAAGGGAATAGACAGGAGGCACTGAACTACAGGCCAGTGTCCCTAACCTGCATACCATGCAAGCTGATGGAGAAGATTGTGCGAAAAAAACTAGTGGAGCATCTGGAGCGAAGGAACTTTGTAACACAGCATCAACATGGGTTCAGGGATGGCAGGTCCTGCCTCACAGGGTTACTTGAATTCTACGACCAGGCAACAAAAATAAGGCAAGAAAGAGAAGAGTGGGCAGACTGCATATTTTTGGATTGTCAGAAAGCCTTTGATACAGTGCCACACAAGAGGCTAGTGCGAAAGTTGGAGATGCAGGCTGGAGTGAGAGGGAAGGTACTCCGGTGGATAGAGGAGTATCTAAGCAACAGGAGACAACGAGTCTGTGTGAAAGGTGATGTCTCAGATTGGCGAGACGTCACAAGTGGAGTCCCGCAGGGGTCAGTCCTTGGACCTATACTGTTTCTGGTATATGTAAATGATCTCCCAGAGGGTATTGATTCGTTCCTCTCAATGTTTGCCGACGATGCAAAAATTATGAGGAGGATTGAAACAGAGGATGATAGTAGGAGGCTACAAGATGACCTGGATAGACTGAGTGAATGGTCCAACAAATGGCTGTTGAAGTTCAACCCGAGTAAATGCAAAGTAATGAAACTAGGCAGTGGAAACAGGAGGCCAGGCACAGGATACAGAATAGGAGACGAAGTACTTAATGAAACAGACAGAGAGAATGATCTAGGAGTTGATATCACACCAAACCTGTCTCCTGAAGCCCACATAAAGAGAATAACGTCTGCGGCATATGCGAGGCTGGCTAACATCAGAACGGCGTTCAGGAACCTGTGTAAGGAATCATTCAGAATCTTGTACACCACATATGTAAGACCAATCCTGGAGTATGCGGCCCCAGCATGGAGCCCGTACCTTGTCAAGCACAAGACGAAGCTGGAAAAAGTCCAAAGGTATGCTACTAGACTAGTCCCAGAACTAAGAGGCATGAGTTATGAGGAAAGGCTGCGGGAAATGCACCTTACGACACTGGAAGACAGAAGAGTAAGGGGGGACATGATCACAACCTACAAAATCCTCAGGGGAATTGACCGGGTAAACAAGGATGAACTATTCAAAACTGGTGGGACGCGAACAAGGGGACACAGGTGGAAGCTGAGTACCTAAATGAGCCACAGAGACGTTAGAAAGAACTTTTTCAGGGTCAGAGTAGTTAGTAAATGGTAAGCATTAGGAAGTGATGTGGTGGAGGCTGACTCCATACACAGTTTCAAATGTAGATATGATAGAGCCCAATAGGCTCAGGAATCTGTACACCAGTTGATTGACGGTTGAGAGGCGGGACCAAAGAGCCAGAGCTCAACCCCCGCAAGCACAATTAGGTCAGTACAATTAGGGGTGTACACACACACACACACACACACACACACACACACACACACACACACACACACACACACACACACACACACACACACACACACACACACACACACACACACACACACTGGGGAAGTAAGGAAGTGTTTACTTGGGGAAGTAAGGAAGTGTTTACTAGAGTTGGACGTGACGAAGGCTATAGGCCCAGATGGAATCTCCGCTTGGGTTCTAAAGGAAGGAGCAAGAGAACTGAGCCTACCACTCTCCATAGTGTATAGCAAATCACTGGCAACAGGGGAACTGCCAGATATTTGGAAAGCAGCTAACGTAGTCCCGATATACAAGAAAGGGAATAGACAGGAGGCACTGAACTACAGGCCAGTGTCCCTAACCTGCATACCATGCAAGCTGATGGAGAAGATTGTGCGAAAAAAACTAGTGGAGCATCTGGAGCGAAGGAACTTTGTAACACAGCATCAACATGGGTTCAGGGATGGCAGGTCCTGCCTCACAGGGTTACTTGAATTCTACGACCAGGCAACAAAAATAAGGCAAGAAAGAGAAGAGTGGGCAGACTGCATATTTTTGGATTGTCAGAAAGCCTTTGATACAGTGCCACACAAGAGGCTAGTGCGAAAGTTGGAGATGCAGGCTGGAGTGAGAGGGAAGGTACTCCGGTGGATAGAGGAGTATCTAAGCAACAGGAGACAACGAGTCTGTGTGAAAGGTGATGTCTCAGATTGGCGAGACGTCACAAGTGGAGTCCCGCAGGGGTCAGTCCTTGGACCTATACTGTTTCTGGTATATGTAAATGATCTCCCAGAGGGTATTGATTCGTTCCTCTCAATGTTTGCCGACGATGCAAAAATTATGAGGAGGATTGAAACAGAGGATGATAGTAGGAGGCTACAAGATGACCTGGATAGACTGAGTGAATGGTCCAACAAATGGCTGTTGAAGTTCAACCCGAGTAAATGCAAAGTAATGAAACTAGGCAGTGGAAACAGGAGGCCAGGCACAGGATACAGAATAGGAGACGAAGTACTTAATGAAACAGACAGAGAGAATGATCTAGGAGTTGATATCACACCAAACCTGTCTCCTGAAGCCCACATAAAGAGAATAACGTCTGCGGCATATGCGAGGCTGGCTAACATCAGAACGGCGTTCAGGAACCTGTGTAAGGAATCATTCAGAATCTTGTACACCACATATGTAAGACCAATCCTGGAGTATGCGGCCCCAGCATGGAGCCCGTACCTTGTCAAGCACAAGACGAAGCTGGAAAAAGTCCAAAGGTATGCTACTAGACTAGTCCCAGAACTAAGAGGCATGAGTTATGAGGAAAGGCTGCGGGAAATGCACCTTACGACACTGGAAGACAGAAGAGTAAGGGGGGACATGATCACAACCTACAAAATCCTCAGGGGAATTGACCGGGTAAACAAGGATGAACTATTCAAAACTGGTGGGACGCGAACAAGGGGACACAGGTGGAAGCTGAGTACCTAAATGAGCCACAGAGACGTTAGAAAGAACTTTTTCAGGGTCAGAGTAGTTAGTAAATGGAAAGCATTAGGAAGTGATGTGGTGGAGGCTGACTCCATACACAGTTTCAAATGTAGATATGATAGAGCCCAATAGGCTCAGGAATCTGTACACCAGTTGATTGACGGTTGAGAGGCGGGACCAAAGAGCCAGAGCTCAACCCCCGCAAGCACAATTAGGTCAGTACAATTAGGGGTGTACACACACACACACACACACACACACACACACACACACACACACACACACACACACACACACACACACACACACACACACACACACACACACACACACACACACACACACACACACACACACACACACACACACACACACACACACACACACACACACACACACACACACCACACACACACACACACACACACACACACACACACACACACACACACACACACACACACACACACACACACACACACACACACACACACACACACACACACACACACACACACACACACACACACACACACACACACACACACACACACACACACACACACACACACACACACACACACACACACACACACACACACACACACACACACACACACACACACACACACACACACACACACACACACACACACACACACACACACACACACACACACACACACACTGGGGAAGTAAGGAAGTGTTTACTTGGGGAAGTAAGGAAGTGTTTACTAGAGTTGGACGTGACGAAGGCTATAGGCCCAGATGGAATCTCCGCTTGGGTTCTAAAGGAAGGAGCAAGAGAACTGAGCCTACCACTCTCCATAGTGTATAGCAAATCACTGGCAACAGGGGAACTGCCAGATATTTGGAAAGCAGCTAACGTAGTCCCGATATACAAGAAAGGGAATAGACAGGAGGCACTGAACTACAGGCCAGTGTCCCTAACCTGCATACCATGCAAGCTGATGGAGAAGATTGTGCGAAAAAAACTAGTGGAGCATCTGGAGCGAAGGAACTTTGTAACACAGCATCAACATGGGTTCAGGGATGGCAGGTCCTGCCTCACAGGGTTACTTGAATTCTACGACCAGGCAACAAAAATAAGGCAAGAAAGAGAAGAGTGGGCAGACTGCATATTTTTGGATTGTCAGAAAGCCTTTGATACAGTGCCACACAAGAGGCTAGTGCGAAAGTTGGAGATGCAGGCTGGAGTGAGAGGGAAGGTACTCCGGTGGATAGAGGAGTATCTAAGCAACAGGAGACAACGAGTCTGTGTGAAAGGTGATGTCTCAGATTGGCGAGACGTCACAAGTGGAGTCCCGCAGGGGTCAGTCCTTGGACCTATACTGTTTCTGGTATATGTAAATGATCTCCCAGAGGGTATTGATTCGTTCCTCTCAATGTTTGCCGACGATGCAAAAATTATGAGGAGGATTGAAACAGAGGATGATAGTAGGAGGCTACAAGATGACCTGGATAGACTGAGTGAATGGTCCAACAAATGGCTGTTGAAGTTCAACCCGAGTAAATGCAAAGTAATGAAACTAGGCAGTGGAAACAGGAGGCCAGGCACAGGATACAGAATAGGAGACGAAGTACTTAATGAAACAGACAGAGAGAATGATCTAGGAGTTGATATCACACCAAACCTGTCTCCTGAAGCCCACATAAAGAGAATAACGTCTGCGGCATATGCGAGGCTGGCTAACATCAGAACGGCGTTCAGGAACCTGTGTAAGGAATCATTCAGAATCTTGTACACCACATATGTAAGACCAATCCTGGAGTATGCGGCCCCAGCATGGAGCCCGTACCTTGTCAAGCACAAGACGAAGCTGGAAAAAGTCCAAAGGTATGCTACTAGACTAGTCCCAGAACTAAGAGGCATGAGTTATGAGGAAAGGCTGCGGGAAATGCACCTTACGACACTGGAAGACAGAAGAGTAAGGGGGGACATGATCACAACCTACAAAATCCTCAGGGGAATTGACCGGGTAAACAAGGATGAACTATTCAAAACTGGTGGGACGCGAACAAGGGGACACAGGTG
>NC_091165.1:20266415-20281415 GCF_040958095.1 Procambarus clarkii
CACACACACACACACACACACACACACACACACACACACACACACACACACACACACACACACACACACACACACACACACACACACACACACACACACACACACACACACACACACACACACACACACACACACACACCACACACACACACACACACACACACACACACACACACACAACACACACACACACACACACACACCACACACAACACACACACACACCACACACACACACACACACACACACACACACACACACACACACACACACACACACACACACACACACACACACACACACACACACACACACACACACACACACACACACACACACACACACACACACACACACACACACACACACACACACACACACACACACACACACACACACACACACACACACACACACACACACACACACACACACACACACACACACACACACTGGGGAAGTAAGGAAGTGTTTACTTGGGGAAGTAAGGAAGTGTTTACTAGAGTTGGACGTGACGAAGGCTATAGGCCCAGATGGAATCTCCGCTTGGGTTCTAAAGGAAGGAGCAAGAGAACTGAGCCTACCACTCTCCATAGTGTATAGCAAATCACTGGCAACAGGGGAACTGCCAGATATTTGGAAAGCAGCTAACGTAGTCCCGATATACAAGAAAGGGAATAGACAGGAGGCACTGAACTACAGGCCAGTGTCCCTAACCTGCATACCATGCAAGCTGATGGAGAAGATTGTGCGAAAAAAACTAGTGGAGCATCTGGAGCGAAGGAACTTTGTAACACAGCATCAACATGGGTTCAGGGATGGCAGGTCCTGCCTCACAGGGTTACTTGAATTCTACGACCAGGCAACAAAAATAAGGCAAGAAAGAGAAGAGTGGGCAGACTGCATATTTTTGGATTGTCAGAAAGCCTTTGATACAGTGCCACACAAGAGGCTAGTGCGAAAGTTGGAGATGCAGGCTGGAGTGAGAGGGAAGGTACTCCGGTGGATAGAGGAGTATCTAAGCAACAGGAGACAACGAGTCTGTGTGAAAGGTGATGTCTCAGATTGGCGAGACGTCACAAGTGGAGTCCCGCAGGGGTCAGTCCTTGGACCTATACTGTTTCTGGTATATGTAAATGATCTCCCAGAGGGTATTGATTCGTTCCTCTCAATGTTTGCCGACGATGCAAAAATTATGAGGAGGATTGAAACAGAGGATGATAGTAGGAGGCTACAAGATGACCTGGATAGACTGAGTGAATGGTCCAACAAATGGCTGTTGAAGTTCAACCCGAGTAAATGCAAAGTAATGAAACTAGGCAGTGGAAACAGGAGGCCAGGCACAGGATACAGAATAGGAGACGAAGTACTTAATGAAACAGACAGAGAGAATGATCTAGGAGTTGATATCACACCAAACCTGTCTCCTGAAGCCCACATAAAGAGAATAACGTCTGCGGCATATGCGAGGCTGGCTAACATCAGAACGGCGTTCAGGAACCTGTGTAAGGAATCATTCAGAATCTTGTACACCACATATGTAAGACCAATCCTGGAGTATGCGGCCCCAGCATGGAGCCCGTACCTTGTCAAGCACAAGACGAAGCTGGAAAAAGTCCAAAGGTATGCTACTAGACTAGTCCCAGAACTAAGAGGCATGAGTTATGAGGAAAGGCTGCGGGAAATGCACCTTACGACACTGGAAGACAGAAGAGTAAGGGGGGACATGATCACAACCTACAAAATCCTCAGGGGAATTGACCGGGTAAACAAGGATGAACTATTCAAAACTGGTGGGACGCGAACAAGGGGACACAGGTGGAAGCTGAGTACCTAAATGAGCCACAGAGACGTTAGAAAGAACTTTTTCAGGGTCAGAGTAGTTAGTAAATGGAAAGCATTAGGAAGTGATGTGGTGGAGGCTGACTCCATACACAGTTTCAAATGTAGATATGATAGAGCCCAATAGGCTCAGGAATCTGTACACCAGTTGATTGACGGTTGAGAGGCGGGACCAAAGAGCCAGAGCTCAACCCCCGCAAGCACAATTAGGTCAGTACAATTAGGGGTGTACACACACACACACACACACACACACACACACACACACACACACACACACACACACACACACACACACACACACACACACACACACACACACACACACACACACACACACACACACACACACACACACACACACACACACACACACACACACACACACACACACACACACACACACACACACACACACACACTGGGGAAGTAAGGAAGTGTTTACTTGGGGAAGTAAGGAAGTGTTTACTAGAGTTGGACGTGACGAAGGCTATAGGCCCAGATGGAATCTCCGCTTGGGTTCTAAAGGAAGGAGCAAGAGAACTGAGCCTACCACTCTCCATAGTGTATAGCAAATCACTGGCAACAGGGGAACTGCCAGATATTTGGAAAGCAGCTAACGTAGTCCCGATATACAAGAAAGGGAATAGACAGGAGGCACTGAACTACAGGCCAGTGTCCCTAACCTGCATACCATGCAAGCTGATGGAGAAGATTGTGCGAAAAAAACTAGTGGAGCATCTGGAGCGAAGGAACTGTAACACAGCATCAACATGGGTTCAGGGATGGCAGGTCCTGCCTCACAGGGTTACTTGAATTCTACGACCAGGCAACAAAAATAAGGCAAGAAAGAGAAGAGTGGGCAGACTGCATATTTTTGGATTGTCAGAAAGCCTTTGATACAGTGCCACACAAGAGGCTAGTGCGAAAGTTGGAGATGCAGGCTGGAGTGAGAGGGAAGGTACTCCGGTGGATAGAGGAGTATCTAAGCAACAGGAGACAACGAGTCTGTGTGAAAGGTGATGTCTCAGATTGGCGAGACGTCACAAGTGGAGTCCCGCAGGGGTCAGTCCTTGGACCTATACTGTTTCTGGTATATGTAAATGATCTCCCAGAGGGTATTGATTCGTTCCTCTCAATGTTTGCCGACGATGCAAAAATTATGAGGAGGATTGAAACAGAGGATGATAGTAGGAGGCTACAAGATGACCTGGATAGACTGAGTGAATGGTCCAACAAATGGCTGTTGAAGTTCAACCCGAGTAAATGCAAAGTAATGAAACTAGGCAGTGGAAACAGGAGGCCAGGCACAGGATACAGAATAGGAGACGAAGTACTTAATGAAACAGACAGAGAGAATGATCTAGGAGTTGATATCACACCAAACCTGTCTCCTGAAGCCCACATAAAGAGAATAACGTCTGCGGCATATGCGAGGCTGGCTAACATCAGAACGGCGTTCAGGAACCTGTGTAAGGAATCATTCAGAATCTTGTACACCACATATGTAAGACCAATCCTGGAGTATGCGGCCCCAGCATGGAGCCCGTACCTTGTCAAGCACAAGACGAAGCTGGAAAAAGTCCAAAGGTATGCTACTAGACTAGTCCCAGAACTAAGAGGCATGAGTTATGAGGAAAGGCTGCGGGAAATGCACCTTACGACACTGGAAGACAGAAGAGTAAGGGGGGACATGATCACAACCTACAAAATCCTCAGGGGAATTGACCGGGTAAACAAGGATGAACTATTCAAAACTGGTGGGACGCGAACAAGGGGACACAGGTGGAAGCTGAGTACCTAAATGAGCCACAGAGACGTTAGAAAGAACTTTTTCAGGGTCAGAGTAGTTAGTAAATGGAAAGCATTAGGAAGTGATGTGGTGGAGGCTGACTCCATACACAGTTTCAAATGTAGATATGATAGAGCCCAATAGGCTCAGGAATCTGTACACCAGTTGATTGACGGTTGAGAGGCGGGACCAAAGAGCCAGAGCTCAACCCCCGCAAGCACAATTAGGTCAGTACAATTAGGGGTGTACACACACACACACACACACACACACACACACACACACACACACACACACACACACACACACACACACACACACACACACACACACACACACACACACACACACACACACACACACACACACACACACACACACACACACACACACACACTGGGGAAGTAAGGAAGTGTTTACTTGGGGAAGTAAGGAAGTGTTTACTAGAGTTGGACGTGACGAAGGCTATAGGCCCAGATGGAATCTCCGCTTGGGTTCTAAAGGAAGGAGCAAGAGAACTGAGCCTACCACTCTCCATAGTGTATAGCAAATCACTGGCAACAGGGGAACTGCCAGATATTTGGAAAGCAGCTAACGTAGTCCCGATATACAAGAAAGGGAATAGACAGGAGGCACTGAACTACAGGCCAGTGTCCCTAACCTGCATACCATGCAAGCTGATGGAGAAGATTGTGCGAAAAAAACTAGTGGAGCATCTGGAGCGAAGGAACTTTGTAACACAGCATCAACATGGGTTCAGGGATGGCAGGTCCTGCCTCACAGGGTTACTTGAATTCTACGACCAGGCAACAAAAATAAGGCAAGAAAGAGAAGAGTGGGCAGACTGCATATTTTTGGATTGTCAGAAAGCCTTTGATACAGTGCCACACAAGAGGCTAGTGCGAAAGTTGGAGATGCAGGCTGGAGTGAGAGGGAAGGTACTCCGGTGGATAGAGGAGTATCTAAGCAACAGGAGACAACGAGTCTGTGTGAAAGGTGATGTCTCAGATTGGCGAGACGTCACAAGTGGAGTCCCGCAGGGGTCAGTCCTTGGACCTATACTGTTTCTGGTATATGTAAATGATCTCCCAGAGGGTATTGATTCGTTCCTCTCAATGTTTGCCGACGATGCAAAAATTATGAGGAGGATTGAAACAGAGGATGATAGTAGGAGGCTACAAGATGACCTGGATAGACTGAGTGAATGGTCCAACAAATGGCTGTTGAAGTTCAACCCGAGTAAATGCAAAGTAATGAAACTAGGCAGTGGAAACAGGAGGCCAGGCACAGGATACAGAATAGGAGACGAAGTACTTAATGAAACAGACAGAGAGAATGATCTGGGAGTTGATATCACACCAAACCTGTCTCCTGAAGCCCACATAAAGAGAATAACGTCTGCGGCATATGCGAGGCTGGCTAATATCAGAACGGCGTTCAGGAACCTGTGTAAGGAATCATTCAGAATCTTGTACACCACATATGTAAGACCAATCCTGGAGTATGCGGCCCCAGCATGGAGCCCGTACCTTGTCAAGCACAAGACGAAGCTGGAAAAAGTCCAAAGGTATGCTACTAGACTAGTCCCAGAACTAAGAGGCATGAGTTATGAGGAAAGGCTGCGGGAAATGCACCTTACGACACTGGAAGACAGAAGAGTAAGGGGGGACATGATCACAACCTACAAAATCCTCAGGGGAATTGACCGGGTAAACAAGGATGAACTATTCAAAACTGGTGGGACGCGAACAAGGGGACACAGGTGGAAGCTGAGTACCTAAATGAGCCACAGAGACGTTAGAAAGAACTTTTTCAGGGTCAGAGTAGTTAGTAAATGGAAAACATTAGGAAGTGATGTGGTGGAGGCTGACTCCATACACAGTTTCAAATGTAGATATGATAGAGCCCAATAGGCTCAGGAATCTGTACACCAGTTGATTGACGGTTGAGAGGCGGGACCAAAGAGCCAGAGCTCAACCCCCGCAAGCACAATTAGGTCAGTACAATTAGGGGTGTACACACACACACACACACACACACACACACACACACACACACACACACACACACACACACACACACACACACACACACACACACACACACACACACACACACACACACACACACACACACACACACACACACACACACACACACACACACACACACACACACACACACACACACACACACACACACACACACACACACACACACACTGGGGAAGTAAGGAAGTGTTTACTTGGGGAAGTAAGGAAGTGTTTACTAGAGTTGGACGTGACGAAGGCTATAGGCCCAGATGGAATCTCCGCTTGGGTTCTAAAGGAAGGAGCAAGAGAACTGAGCCTACCACTCTCCATAGTGTATAGCAAATCACTGGCAACAGGGGAACTGCCAGATATTTGGAAAGCAGCTAACGTAGTCCCGATATACAAGAAAGGGAATAGACAGGAGGCACTGAACTACAGGCCAGTGTCCCTAACCTGCATACCATGCAAGCTGATGGAGAAGATTGTGCGAAAAAAACTAGTGGAGCATCTGGAGCGAAGGAACTTTGTAACACAGCATCAACATGGGTTCAGGGATGGCAGGTCCTGCCTCACAGGGTTACTTGAATTCTACGACCAGGCAACAAAAATAAGGCAAGAAAGAGAAGAGTGGGCAGACTGCATATTTTTGGATTGTCAGAAAGCCTTTGATACAGTGCCACACAAGAGGCTAGTGCGAAAGTTGGAGATGCAGGCTGGAGTGAGAGGGAAGGTACTCCGGTGGATAGAGGAGTATCTAAGCAACAGGAGACAACGAGTCTGTGTGAAAGGTGATGTCTCAGATTGGCGAGACGTCACAAGTGGAGTCCCGCAGGGGTCAGTCCTTGGACCTATACTGTTTCTGGTATATGTAAATGATCTCCCAGAGGGTATTGATTCGTTCCTCTCAATGTTTGCCGACGATGCAAAAATTATGAGGAGGATTGAAACAGAGGATGATAGTAGGAGGCTACAAGATGACCTGGATAGACTGAGTGAATGGTCCAACAAATGGCTGTTGAAGTTCAACCCGAGTAAATGCAAAGTAATGAAACTAGGCAGTGGAAACAGGAGGCCAGGCACAGGATACAGAATAGGAGACGAAGTACTTAATGAAACAGACAGAGAGAATGATCTAGGAGTTGATATCACACCAAACCTGTCTCCTGAAGCCCACATAAAGAGAATAACGTCTGCGGCATATGCGAGGCTGGCTAACATCAGAACGGCGTTCAGGAACCTGTGTAAGGAATCATTCAGAATCTTGTACACCACATATGTAAGACCAATCCTGGAGTATGCGGCCCCAGCATGGAGCCCGTACCTTGTCAAGCACAAGACGAAGCTGGAAAAAGTCCAAAGGTATGCTACTAGACTAGTCCCAGAACTAAGAGGCATGAGTTATGAGGAAAGGCTGCGGGAAATGCACCTTACGACACTGGAAGACAGAAGAGTAAGGGGGGACATGATCACAACCTACAAAATCCTCAGGGGAATTGACCGGGTAAACAAGGATGAACTATTCAAAACTGGTGGGACGCGAACAAGGGGACACAGGTGGAAGCTGAGTACCTAAATGAGCCACAGAGACGTTAGAAAGAACTTTTTCAGGGTCAGAGTAGTTAGTAAATGGAAAGCATTAGGAAGTGATGTGGTGGAGGCTGACTCCATACAAAGTTTCAAATGTAGATATGATAGAGCCCAATAGGCTCAGGAATCTGTACACCAGTTGATTGACGGTTGAGAGGCGGGACCAAAGAGCCAGAGCTCAACCCCCGCAAGCACAATTAGGTCAGTACAATTAGGGGTGTACACACACACACACACACACACACACACACACACACACACACACACACACACACACACACACACACACACACACACACACACACACACACACACACACACACACACACACACACACACACACACACACACACACACACACACACACACACACACACACACACACACACACACACACACACACACACACACACACACACACACACACACACACACACACACACACACACACACACACACACACACACACACACACACACACACACACACACACACACACACACACACACACACACACACACACACACACACACACACACACACACACACACACACACACACACACACACACACACACACACACACACACACACACACACACACACACACACACACACACACACACACACACACACACACACACACACACACACACACACACACACACACACACACACACACACACACACACACACACACACACACACACACACACACACACACACACACACACACACACACACACACACACACACACACACACACACACACACACACACACACACACACACACACACACACACACACACACACACACACACACACACACACACACACACACACACACACACACACACACACACACACACACACACACACACACACACACACACACACACACACACACACACACACACACACACACACACACACACACACACACACACACACACACACACACACACACACACACACACACACACACACACACACACACACACACACACACACACACACACACACACACACACACACACACACACACACACACACACACACACACACACACACACACACACACACACACTGGGGAAGTAAGGAAGTGTTTACTTGGGGAAGTAAGGAAGTGTTTACTAGAGTTGGACGTGACGAAGGCTATAGGCCCAGATGGAATCTCCGCTTGGGTTCTAAAGGAAGGAGCAAGAGAACTGAGCCTACCACTCTCCATAGTGTATAGCAAATCACTGGCAACAGGGGAACTGCCAGATATTTGGAAAGCAGCTAACGTAGTCCCGATATACAAGAAAGGGAATAGACAGGAGGCACTGAACTACAGGCCAGTGTCCCTAACCTGCATACCATGCAAGCTGATGGAGAAGATTGTGCGAAAAAAACTAGTGGAGCATCTGGAGCGAAGGAACTTTGTAACACAGCATCAACATGGGTTCAGGGATGGCAGGTCCTGCCTCACAGGGTTACTTGAATTCTACGACCAGGCAACAAAAATAAGGCAAGAAAGAGAAGAGTGGGCAGACTGCATATTTTTGGATTGTCAGAAAGCCTTTGATACAGTGCCACACAAGAGGCTAGTGCGAAAGTTGGAGATGCAGGCTGGAGTGAGAGGGAAGGTACTCCGGTGGATAGAGGAGTATCTAAGCAACAGGAGACAACGAGTCTGTGTGAAAGGTGATGTCTCAGATTGGCGAGACGTCACAAGTGGAGTCCCGCAGGGGTCAGTCCTTGGACCTATACTGTTTCTGGTATATGTAAATGATCTCCCAGAGGGTATTGATTCGTTCCTCTCAATGTTTGCCGACGATGCAAAAATTATGAGGAGGATTGAAACAGAGGATGATAGTAGGAGGCTACAAGATGACCTGGATAGACTGAGTGAATGGTCCAACAAATGGCTGTTGAAGTTCAACCCGAGTAAATGCAAAGTAATGAAACTAGGCAGTGGAAACAGGAGGCCAGGCACAGGATACAGAATAGGAGACGAAGTACTTAATGAAACAGACAGAGAGAATGATCTAGGAGTTGATATCACACCAAACCTGTCTCCTGAAGCCCACATAAAGAGAATAACGTCTGCGGCATATGCGAGGCTGGCTAACATCAGAACGGCGTTCAGGAACCTGTGTAAGGAATCATTCAGAATCTTGTACACCACATATGTAAGACCAATCCTGGAGTATGCGGCCCCAGCATGGAGCCCGTACCTTGTCAAGCACAAGACGAAGCTGGAAAAAGTCCAAAGGTATGCTACTAGACTAGTCCCAGAACTAAGAGGCATGAGTTATGAGGAAAGGCTGCTGGAAATGCACCTTACGACACTGGAAGACAGAAGAGTAAGGGGGGACATGATCACAACCTACAAAATCCTCAGGGGAATTGACCGGGTAAACAAGGATGAACTATTCAAAACTGGTGGGACGCGAACAAGGGGACACAGGTGGAAGCTGAGTACCTAAATGAGCCACAGAGACGTTAGAAAGAACTTTTTCAGGGTCAGAGTAGTTAGTAAATGGAAAGCATTAGGAAGTGATGTGGTGGAGGCTGACTCCATACACAGTTTCAAATGTAGATATGATAGAGCCCAATAGGCTCAGGAATCTGTACACCAGTTGATTGACGGTTGAGAGGCGGGACCAAAGAGCCAGAGCTCAACCCCCGCAAGCACAATTAGGTCAGTACAATTAGGGGTGTACACACACACACACACACACACACACACACACACACACACACACACACACACACACACACACACACACACACACACACACACACACACACACACACACACACACACACACACACTGGGGAAGTAAGGAAGTGTTTACTTGGGGAAGTAAGGAAGTGTTTACTAGAGTTGGACGTGACGAAGGCTATAGGCCCAGATGGAATCTCCGCTTGGGTTCTAAAGGAAGGAGCAAGAGAACTGAGCCTACCACTCTCCATAGTGTATAGCAAATCACTGGCAACAGGGGAACTGCCAGATATTTGGAAAGCAGCTAACGTAGTCCCGATATACAAGAAAGGGAATAGACAGGAGGCACTGAACTACAGGCCAGTGTCCCTAACCTGCATACCATGCAAGCTGATGGAGAAGATTGTGCGAAAAAAACTAGTGGAGCATCTGGAGCGAAGGAACTTTGTAACACAGCATCAACATGGGTTCAGGGATGGCAGGTCCTGCCTCACAGGGTTACTTGAATTCTACGACCAGGCAACAAAAATAAGGCAAGAAAGAGAAGAGTGGGCAGACTGCATATTTTTGGATTGTCAGAAAGCCTTTGATACAGTGCCACACAAGAGGCTAGTGCGAAAGTTGGAGATGCAGGCTGGAGTGAGAGGGAAGGTACTCCGGTGGATAGAGGAGTATCTAAGCAACAGGAGACAACGAGTCTGTGTGAAAGGTGATGTCTCAGATTGGCGAGACGTCACAAGTGGAGTCCCGCAGGGGTCAGTCCTTGGACCTATACTGTTTCTGGTATATGTAAATGATCTCCCAGAGGGTATTGATTCGTTCCTCTCAATGTTTGCCGACGATGCAAAAATTATGAGGAGGATTGAAACAGAGGATGATAGTAGGAGGCTACAAGATGACCTGGATAGACTGAGTGAATGGTCCAACAAATGGCTGTTGAAGTTCAACCCGAGTAAATGCAAAGTAATGAAACTAGGCAGTGGAAACAGGAGGCCAGGCACAGGATACAGAATAGGAGACGAAGTACTTAATGAAACAGACAGAGAGAATGATCTAGGAGTTGATATCACACCAAACCTGTCTCCTGAAGCCCACATAAAGAGAATAACGTCTGCGGCATATGCGAGGCTGGCTAACATCAGAACGGCGTTCAGGAACCTGTGTAAGGAATCATTCAGAATCTTGTACACCACATATGTAAGACCAATCCTGGAGTATGCGGCCCCAGCATGGAGCCCGTACCTTGTCAAGCACAAGACGAAGCTGGAAAAAGTCCAAAGGTATGCTACTAGACTAGTCCCAGAACTAAGAGGCATGAGTTATGAGGAAAGGCTGCGGGAAATGCACCTTACGACACTGGAAGACAGAAGAGTAAGGGGGGACATGATCACAACCTACAAAATCCTCAGGGGAATTGACCGGGTAAACAAGGATGAACTATTCAAAACTGGTGGGACGCGAACAAGGGGACACAGGTGGAAGCTGAGTACCTAAATGAGCCACAGAGACGTTAGAAAGAACTTTTTCAGGGTCAGAGTAGTTAGTAAATGGAAAGCATTAGGAAGTGATGTGGTGGAGGCTGACTCCATACACAGTTTCAAATGTAGATATGATAGAGCCCAATAGGCTCAGGAATCTGTACACCAGTTGATTGACGGTTGAGAGGCGGGACCAAAGAGCCAGAGCTCAACCCCCGCAAGCACAATTAGGTCAGTACAATTAGGGGTGTACACACACACACACACACACACACACACACACACACACACACACACACACACACACACACACACACACACACACACACACACACACACACACACACACACACACACACACACACACACACACACACACACACACACACACACACACACACACACACACACACTGGGGAAGTAAGGAAGTGTTTACTTGGGGAAGTAAGGAAGTGTTTACTAGAGTTGGACGTGACGAAGGCTATAGGCCCAGATGGAATCTCCGCTTGGGTTCTAAAGGAAGGAGCAAGAGAACTGAGCCTACCACTCTCCATAGTGTATAGCAAATCACTGGCAACAGGGGAACTGCCAGATATTTGGAAAGCAGCTAACGTAGTCCCGATATACAAGAAAGGGAATAGACAGGAGGCACTGAACTACAGGCCAGTGTCCCTAACCTGCATACCATGCAAGCTGATGGAGAAGATTGTGCGAAAAAAACTAGTGGAGCATCTGGAGCGAAGGAACTTTGTAACACAGCATCAACATGGGTTCAGGGATGGCAGGTCCTGCCTCACAGGGTTACTTGAATTCTACGACCAGGCAACAAAAATAAGGCAAGAAAGAGAAGAGTGGGCAGACTGCATATTTTTGGATTGTCAGAAAGCCTTTGATACAGTGCCACACAAGAGGCTAGTGCGAAAGTTGGAGATGCAGGCTGGAGTGAGAGGGAAGGTACTCCGGTGGATAGAGGAGTATCTAAGCAACAGGAGACAACGAGTCTGTGTGAAAGGTGATGTCTCAGATTGGCGAGACGTCACAAGTGGAGTCCCGCAGGGGTCAGTCCTTGGACCTATACTGTTTCTGGTATATGTAAATGATCTCCCAGAGGGTATTGATTCGTTCCTCTCAATGTTTGCCGACGATGCAAAAATTATGAGGAGGATTGAAACAGAGGATGATAGTAGGAGGCTACAAGATGACCTGGATAGACTGAGTGAATGGTCCAACAAATGGCTGTTGAAGTTCAACCCGAGTAAATGCAAAGTAATGAAACTAGGCAGTGGAAACAGGAGGCCAGGCACAGGATACAGAATAGGAGACGAAGTACTTAATGAAACAGACAGAGAGAATGATCTAGGAGTTGATATCACACCAAACCTGTCTCCTGAAGCCCACATAAAGAGAATAACGTCTGCGGCATATGCGAGGCTGGCTAACATCAGAACGGCGTTCAGGAACCTGTGTAAGGAATCATTCAGAATCTTGTACACCACATATGTAAGACCAATCCTGGAGTATGCGGCCCCAGCATGGAGCCCGTACCTTGTCAAGCACAAGACGAAGCTGGAAAAAGTCCAAAGGTATGCTACTAGACTAGTCCCAGAACTAAGAGGCATGAGTTATGAGGAAAGGCTGCGGGAAATGCACCTTACGACACTGGAAGACAGAAGAGTAAGGGGGGACATGATCACAACCTACAAAATCCTCAGGGGAATTGACCGGGTAAACAAGGATGAACTATTCAAAACTGGTGGGACGCGAACAAGGGGACACAGGTGGAAGCTGAGTACCTAAATGAGCCACAGAGACGTTAGAAAGAACTTTTTCAGGGTCAGAGTAGTTAGTAAATGGAAAGCATTAGGAAGTGATGTGGTGGAGGCTGACTCCATACACAGTTTCAAATGTAGATATGATAGAGCCCAATAGGCTCAGGAATCTGTACACCAGTTGATTGACGGTTGAGAGGCGGGACCAAAGAGCCAGAGCTCAACCCCCGCAAGCACAATTAGGTCAGTACAATTAGGGGTGTACACACACACACACACACACACACACACACACACACACACACACACACACACACACACACACACACACACACACACACACACACACACACACACACACACACACACACACACACACACACACACACACACACACACACACACACACACACACACTGGGGAAGTAAGGAAGTGTTTACTTGGGGAAGTAAGGAAGTGTTTACTAGAGTTGGACGTGACGAAGGCTATAGGCCCAGATGGAATCTCCGCTTGGGTTCTAAAGGAAGGAGCAAGAGAACTGAGCCTACCACTCTCCATAGTGTATAGCAAATCACTGGCAACAGGGGAACTGCCAGATATTTGGAAAGCAGCTAACGTAGTCCCGATATACAAGAAAGGGAATAGACAGGAGGCACTGAACTACAGGCCAGTGTCCCTAACCTGCATACCATGCAAGCTGATGGAGAAGATTGTGCGAAAAAAACTAGTGGAGCATCTGGAGCGAAGGAACTTTGTAACACAGCATCAACATGGGTTCAGGGATGGCAGGTCCTGCCTCACAGGGTTACTTGAATTCTACGACCAGGCAACAAAAATAAGGCAAGAAAGAGAAGAGTGGGCAGACTGCATATTTTTGGATTGTCAGAAAGCCTTTGATACAGTGCCACACAAGAGGCTAGTGCGAAAGTTGGAGATGCAGGCTGGAGTGAGAGGGAAGGTACTCCGGTGGATAGAGGAGTATCTAAGCAACAGGAGACAACGAGTCTGTGTGAAAGGTGATGTCTCAGATTGGCGAGACGTCACAAGTGGAGTCCCGCAGGGGTCAGTCCTTGGACCTATACTGTTTCTGGTATATGTAAATGATCTCCCAGAGGGTATTGATTCGTTCCTCTCAATGTTTGCCGACGATGCAAAAATTATGAGGAGGATTGAAACAGAGGATGATAGTAGGAGGCTACAAGATGACCTGGATAGACTGAGTGAATGGTCCAACAAATGGCTGTTGAAGTTCAACCCGAGTAAATGCAAAGTAATGAAACTAGGCAGTGGAAACAGGAGGCCAGGCACAGGATACAGAATAGGAGACGAAGTACTTAATGAAACAGACAGAGAGAATGATCTAGGAGTTGATATCACACCAAACCTGTCTCCTGAAGCCCACATAAAGAGAATAACGTCTGCGGCATATGCGAGGCTGGCTAACATCAGAACGGCGTTCAGGAACCTGTGTAAAGAATCATTCAGAATCTTGTACACCACATATGTAAGACCAATCCTGGAGTATGCGGCCCCAGCATGGAGCCCGTACCTTGTCAAGCACAAGACGAAGCTGGAAAAAGTCCAAAGGTATGCTACTAGACTAGTCCCAGAACTAAGAGGCATGAGTTATGAGGAAAGGCTGCGGGAAATGCACCTTACGACACTGGAAGACAGAAGAGTAAGGGGGGACATGATCACAACCTACAAAATCCTCAGGGGAATTGACCGGGTAAACAAGGATGAACTATTCAAAACTGGTGGGACGCAAACAAGGGGACACAGGTGGAA
>NC_091165.1:20286415-20291415 GCF_040958095.1 Procambarus clarkii
TCTTATCCACCCCCTGTACCCTCCCCCTCTCCCCCACCACCCCAAGCCCTCCCTCCTCCACCAATCCCCCCGTGCCAGGTCCCCCCAGCTCCCACTCACCCCAGATCCCAAAGGTCCCCCCCAGAAAAGAAGCAGAAGAGAGTCAGTTTCAGGGTGATGTACTCGAACATAGATGGGATCACAAGCAAGACAAGTGAACTAAGGGAAAGAGCACAAGAAGTTAACCCAGATGTAATCGGACTCACTGAAACAAAACTCTCTGGAATCATAACGAATGCCGTGTTTCCCCAGGAGTATACAGTAATAAGGAAAGAGAGGGAAGGTAGAGGAGGAGGCGGAGTGGCCCTACTCATGAGAAGGGAATGGAGTTTTAAGGAGATGGCCATCCCGGGCTGTGAGGAGTTCAGAGACTACATAGCAGGCACCATAACAATGGGAGGACCAAGAATAGTAGTAGCAGTAATATACAACCCTCCACCAAATGACAGGAGACCCAGTCAAGAGTATGAAAACAACAACAAGGCAGTTAACACTATAATTGAGAGGGCAGCCTCTGCTGCCTGTAGAAATAGATCCCACCTGCTCATCATGGGCGACTTCAATCACGGAAAGATTGACTGGGAGAACAAGGAACCGCATGGAGGCGAGGATACGTGGAGAGCCAAACTATTGGAGGTGGTGACAAGCAACTTTTTAACGCAGCATGTCGGAGAACCCACAAGGATGAGAGGCAATGACGAACCAGCGAGACTCGACCTAGTCTTCACTCTGAACGACTCCGACATAAGAGAAATCGGTTTTGAGGACCCAGTAGGAATGAGCGACCACAGTGTACTGGTGTTTGAGTACTTGATTGAAGAAGGGTTATTGAACTCGAGGAGGGATACCGAAACCAAAAGGTTAGCATACCGAAAGGGAAACTATGAGGGGATAAGAAAATTCCTAACAGATATAGCATGGGAAACAGAGCTCAGGGGAAAGACGGCCCAAGATATGATGGATTACATCACGCAGAAGTGCAAGGACGCAGCAAACAAGTTTGTCCCAGTCCAAAAGGAAAACAGAGAAATGAAGATGAGAAACCCATGGTTTAATCAAAGATGTAGGCTAGCTAAGCAGCAAAGTAAAAGGGCATGGAGAAACTATAGGAATAACAGGACACTGGAGAGCAGAGAAAGATACCAGAATGCCAGGAATGAATATGTCAGGATGAGAAGAGAGGCAGAAAGACAATACGAAAATGACATCGCAAGCAAGGCAAAGACTCAGCCTAAATTGTTGCATAGCCACATTAGGAGAAAAACAACAGTAAAGGAACAGGTTATGAGATTAAGGATAGGGGCGGAAGGATTCACTACAAATGACAAGGAAGTGTGTGAGGAATTGAATAAGAAATTCCAGGAGGTCTTCACCTTAGAACAAGGAGAAATTCCAGAGGTAAGTGAGGGAATAGCTAACCAGGAACCACTGGAAGAGTTTGAGATTACCAGTGGGGAAGTAAGGAAGTGTTTACTAGAGTTGGACGTGACGAAGGCTATAGGCCCAGATGGAATCTCCCCTTGGGTTCTAAAGGAAGGAGCAAGAGAACTGAGCCTACCACTCTCCATAGTGTATAACAAATCACTGGCAACAGGGGAACTGCCAGATACTTGGAAAGCAGCTAACGTAGTCCCGATATACAAGAAAGGGGATAGACAGGAGGCACTGAACTACAGGCCAGTGTCCCTAACCTGCATACCATGCAAGCTGATGGAGAAGATTGTGCGAAAAAAACTAGTGGAGCATCTGGAGCGAAGGAACTTTGTAACACAGCATCAACATGGGTTCAGGGATGGCAGGTCCTGCCTCACAGGGTTACTTGAATTCTACGACCAGGCAACAAAAATAAGGCAAGAAAGAGAAGGGTGGGCAGACTGCATATTTTTGGATTGTCAGAAAGCCTTTGATACAGTGCCACACAAGAGGCTAGTGCGAAAGTTGGAGATGCAGGCTGGAGTGAGAGGGAAGGTACTCCGGTGGATAGAGGAATACCTAAGCAACAGGAGACAACGAGTCTGTGTGAGGGGTGAGGTCTCAGATTGGCGAGACGTCACAAGTGGAGTCCCGCAGGGGTCAGTCCTTGGACCTATACTGTTTCTGGTATATGTAAATGATCTCCCAGAGGGTATAGATTCGTTCCTCTCAATGTTTGCCGACGATGCAAAAATTATGAGGAGGATTGAAACAGAGGATGATAGTAGGAGGCTACAAGATGACCTGGATAGACTGAGTGAATGGTCCAACAAATGGCTGTTGAAGTTCAACCCGAGTAAATGCAAAGTAATGAAACTAGGCAGTGGAAACAGGAGGCCAGGCACAGGATACAGAATAGGAGATGAAGTACTTAATGAAACAGACAGAGAGAAAGATCTAGGAGTTGATATCACACCAAACCTGTCTCCTGAAGCCCACATAAAGAGAATAACGTCTGCGGCATATGCGAGGCTGGCTAACATCAGAACGGCGTTCAGGAACCTGTGTAAGGAATCATTCAGAATCTTGTACACCACATATGTAAGACCAATCCTGGAGTATGCGGCCCCAGCATGGAGCCCGTACCTTGTCAAGCACAAGACGAAGCTGGAAAAAGTCCAAAGGTATGCTACTAGACTAGTCCCAGAACTAAGAGGCATGAGTTATGAGGAAAGGCTGCGGGAAATGCACCTCACGACACTGGAAGACAGAAGAGTAAGGGGGGACATGATCACAACCTACAAAATCCTCAGGGGAATCGACCGGGTAAACAAGGACGAACTTTTCAACACTGGTGGGACGCGAACAAGGGGACACAGGTGGAAGCTGAGTACCCAAATGAGCCACAGAGACGTTAGAAAGAATTTTTTCAGTGTCAGAGTAGTTAGCAAATGGAATGCATTAGGAAGTGATGTGGTGGAGGCTGACTCCATTCACAGTTTCAAATGTAGATATGATAGAGCCCAATAGGCTCAGGAATCTGTACACCAGTTGATTGACGGTTGAGAGGCGGGACCAAAGAGCCAGAGCTCAACCCCCGCAAGCACAATTAGGTAAGCACAATTAGGCAATTAGGTAATTAGGTAAGCACACACACCAGGAAGCAGCCCGTGACAGCTGACTAACTCCAAGGTACCTATTTACTGCTAGGTAACAGGGGCATTCAGGGTGAAAGAAACTTTAGCCATTTGTTTCTGCCTGGTGCGGGAATCGAACCCGCGCCACAGAATTACGAGTCCTGCGCGCTATCCACCAGACTACCAGGCCCCCCCCGCCAGAGTGTGTGTGTGTGTGTGTGTGTGTGTGTGTGTGTGTGTGTGTGTGTGTGTGTGTGTGAAAATTATTTGTAGTTAGTAACAGTTGATTGATTGACAGTTGAGAAGCGAACCGAAAGAGCCAGAGATCAACCTCCGCAAGCACAACTAGGTGAATGCACACACACACAGGGGAGGACCAAGGCTGTTGGCCCGTACGGAATCTCACCGTGGGTATTGAAAGAGTGTGCCGAAGCACTTTGCTTGCCACTTCTCCATAGTGTATACTAGGTCACTGGAGACGGGAAACCTACCAGAAATATGGCAGACGGCTAATGTCTGGAGTACACACACACACACACACACACACACACACACACACACACACACACACACACACACACACACACACACACACACACACTCCACTTGATGATCAGATTCGACAAAGAATTAGACCGTCAGAATAGCTAAAGTATAACGCATCAGGTATAACAAAACTTGAAAGTGAGGCACAAAGCTCTTGACCTCCCTTACCCCGAGGACACTGATAAGTCGGCTCTGATGGGGTAAATATAGGAGATGAGTTCCATTATTGTTTTGCAGAATAAGGCAGTATATAACCAAGAGGTTGAAGGTACACCGAAGGTTGGTAGAACAAAACTGGTGTGATGACAGCTCAAAGAGGTGCCGCTTCGAATTTTTTTTCCCTGATCAAGTTCAAGTTCAAGTATGTTTATTGAGATAAGCAATAAATACATCTCAAAGGGATAGAGTAGCTTAGGCTATTTCTACCCCCCCCCCCTGAGACCCTGAGACTATACATTACCTTAGACCTGCTCTCCGGTATTCCCATTCTAAACGCCCTACATTTCCCAGTGTTGAATACCAAAACTAATTACATATGCTAACACTAATTCCTGTTACAGGAAGACCATTGCCAGCTCTAGAGAAATGAGCAAACAAATGGATATTGGATTTCAACCTGCAAAAAGTGCAAGATAATGAAGATATAAATAGGGAAAATAGGGGGACCAGAAGGAATCACAGGAACTACCACAGGAATCGGAAAAAGAGAATAATACTTGCGAGTAAATATAATTCCAGTCACTTAACCTGAAGTCCATATAAACAGGGGATGACATTGGTAACTTATGAAAAGCTGAAAAATATTAGAATGGCATTTAGAAACCTAAATGAGAAATCTTTGAAGACAGTCGACACAGCTGGTGTGTAGCCAATACTAGAAGAAGCAACCCCGGTGTGGAATCCGCACCTTTTGCAACACAAAAGCGAACATAGGAAACTTTGTTGCAGAGACTTTGCAACAAAGATTAGTGCGTAAAGAAAGATGACTTAAGCTACGAGGACAGGTTAATGCAATCGAATCTAAAGACCGTTGAGGAGAGAAGGAACAGTGGGGCTGTTAATCGGGACACTTGAGAGGAATAGACAAGAGTGAAAAGAAACAAAGAAAATATCTCGAGGACATAAGTAGAAGATGAAAACGAAAAAAAAAGTCAGAAAAACCTCAGGAAATAGTCATACTCTGTACAACGTGGCCTATAAGTGGAATGAGCTGAAAGAAGAAGTCTTGGAAGCCACCTCCATCTGCAACTTCAAGGGCCACATTTGACAGCGAAGTCGATGATGATGAAGATTAAGTCACCCAAAAGGTGGCACGGGCATGAATAGCCCGTAAGTGGTGGCCCTTTTAAGCCATTACCAGTATCA
>NC_091165.1:20296415-20358915 GCF_040958095.1 Procambarus clarkii
TATATATATATAGTAAATAGCATGTTTTCTCTTGCCTCCTCGTATCAGCCTTTCCACCTTGCCAGAAATTGGAAGCCAGAAATTGATAGTTGACATATAAATGCTGCAAAAAGTTTTGGTGAAAGTGATTTAAGAATGGAAATACTTGCGAAACTTTGCTACCTTACTTGTCAAGTTGACTTTGTCGCCAGTCTCTACAGGTGATGTACAATTTTGAAGGCAGCTTTGACCATGTGTGTTGACTAATGCATGTTTGCTGAGTTCGGTGCGTGTATCGAAACCTGTGAGTTGGCTCTCAAGTGTTTGGAATACTGCTGCGCTTGTATTCGTGTGTTTGGCCTCAGGTGTTTGGGATTTCGCTGGGTTGCGATGTTGTCGGTTATCACACACGCTCCCCCAAGCAAGAGGACCCAGGTTCGATTTGTAGGTATGGTGGGATGATCGGTTAGCCTTACTTCTCGGTGCTCAAGGCAAACATTGGGGGACCTGGCGAGTGAATTGGGTGTAATTCTTGCCACTGAAGACGAGCCTGGCGGGTTGCAAAGCGCTTTTGGCTGTACTCGCCTCCCAGTGTGGTTTTACAGTAATAATGTGATCGTTGTCAAAGAACATTTCGTGCATATATATATATATATATATATATATATATATATATATATATATATATATATATATATATATATATATATATATATATATGTCGTACCTAGTAGCCAGAACTCACTTCTCAGCCTACTATGCAAGGCCCGATTTGCCTAATAAGCCAAGTTTTCATGAATTAATGTTTTTTCGTCGACCTAACCTACCTAACCTAACCTAACCTAGCTTTTTTTGGCTACCTAACCTAACCTTACCTATATATATAGGTTAGGTTAGGTTAGGTAGGGTTGGTTAGGTTCGGTCATATATCTACGTTAATTTTAACTCCAATAAAAAAAAATTGACCTCATACATAGTGAAAAGGGTAGCTTTATCATTTCATAAGAAAAAAATTATAGTAAATATATTAATTCAGGAAAACTTGGCTTATTAGGCAAATCGGGCCTTGAATAGTAGGCTGAGAAGTGAGTTCTGGCTACTAGGTACGACATATATATATATATATATATATATATATATATATATATATATATATATATATATATATATATATATATATATATTAGTATATTTTGGTAGCAGTCTTTCCTGTAGACATATATTATTAAATATGACCGAAAAAGTAAGATTAATAATTCTAACACGAATTTTCTCAATCTTTCGTACATTACGCTTCACTGTTGGAGGTAAATCAAAAATCAATTCTCCAAAATTCATTTTTATTTCTAGTCTGACGCGACACGGGCGCGTTTCGTAAAACTTATTACATTTTCAAAGAATATATATATATATATATATATATATATATATATATATATATATATATATATATATACATATGTCGTACCTAGTAGCCAGAATGCATTTCTCAGCCTAATATGCAAGGCCCGATTTGCCTAATAAGCCAAGTTTTCCTGAATTAATATATTTTCTCTAATTTTTTTCTTATGAAATGATAAAGCTACCCACTTCATTATGTATGAGGTCAATTTTTTTTATTGGAGTTAAAATTAACGTAGATATATGACCGAACCTAACCAACCCTACCTAACCTAACCTAACCTAACCTAACCTAACCAACCCTCGGGGGGGTTCGTAGGGAGGACCCTAGGGGGCCTCGTAGCCTGGTAGGGGGCCTCGTAGCCTGGTGGATAGCGCGCAGGACTCGTAATTCTGTGGCGCGGGTTTGATTCCCGCACGAGGCAGAAACAAATGGGCAAAGTTTCTTTCACTCTGAATGCCCCTGTTACCTAGCAGTAAATAGGTACCTGGGAGTTAGTCAGCTGTCACGGGCTGCTTCCTGGGGGTGGAGGCCTGGTCATGGACCGGGCCGCGGGGACACTAAAAAGCCCCGAAATCATCTCAAGATAACCTCAAGATAACCCTACCTAACCTAACCTAACCTATCTTTATAGGTTAGGTTAGGTAGCAGAAAAAGTTAGGTTAGGTTAGGTTAGGTAGACGAAAAACAATTAATTCATGAAAACTTGGCTTATTAGGCAAATCGGGAATTGCATAGTAGGCTGAGAAGTGCGTTCTGGCTACTAGGTACGACATATATATATATATATATATATATATATATATATATATATATATATATATATATATATATATATATATATATATATACATACATACATAAATATATATATATATATATATATATATATATATATATATATATATATATATATATATATATATATATTATAATGACAATGTCAGACAACGAAGGAAGGATTGACAGGAATTTTTTTTAAGTACTTTCGTATATACTAATATTTTTTTTATTAATAGTACAGAATGTTGTGAGAAGAATTCCGTATAATTCTACGGCCCAGAACATTTCATCCCCACCGACTTCCTCATCTCCCCCCCCCCCTCCACCCACCCACCCATCCCATCTCTAAACCTTATCCTGATCCCTTCCAAGTGCAATATAGTTCTGTTGGCTTGGCGCTTTTGCCGGAGAATTCCCTTCCCTCCACCGACTTCATGAAGGGGTATGGCGTCCGACCCCCATTGACCGTCCCCCACACATCCCCCGTCACCCTGCAAAGTTTGACGAGGCTCAGCCCAAGCCTTTACCCTCCAGCCTTGAACAAACAAACAGAAAGAGAGCTATCTTATTATTCATAGATATATATTAATTTGATTAAAAAAAATCTGGTAATTATTACATCATCTGAAAACATTTCTTAGTAAGGTTTGGCTGTGATTGTCAAATACGGTCACTTTATTTTATTATTTTTTTTTGTTTTTGCTAGGCAGATTTGGTGAAAAACAAATAATTTAGTAAGCATATTTTCCCCGGCGCTGAATAGTCGGAGACATTTTAAGATGGATGTTTCGAGTTCGCTGGAGTGACGTTGCTCGCACACCGCGATCACAAGCAAAGAGTTTAAAGTCTATATATAATTTATGGGTATTGAGTTCTGTAGCGTCCCACTTGGCTCTTTGGCTACCCCGTCATCTCCGGGTTTCGTTCTGCTAGCCTTTATGTGTTGATGATATCCGCTATCGCACGTGTATGATAGCGGTGCGATAGCATACAGTATTTTTGTCCGCAGAAGCCGTCTCTCGGCACTTACCTGAAGAGGTTTGAGTTCTCGGATGAATGATCGACATTACTCCCTAGCTCACCTGAAAGAGAAAATAGTCAATCGTAAGATACAAGAACAAATTATAATATATATTTATTTATGTATGTGTGTGTAGTGAAAGATATATAACAATTTTAAGATAATAGCTATTGCTATTGAATATAAATATTATTATTTATATAACACACTGGTCACTATATGCCGTGAATAATTTTTAAGTGGATTTTAATCTTTATATGTAAAATTAGATTAGAATTAGCATGGTACAAACAAGGATGAATTCATAACTCATTAGTTAAATAATTCCTTGCCCCGCGAACGAACCCAAATCTATGTAAAAATTATTAAGGCAGGTGTTACAGGTGTTACAGTGGGGGGGGACAGATGTTGGCGTTCAACCATGCAAACACATATATATCTAAGTATATTAGGGACAAATGCATGCATACACACACACACAAACACACACAAAAAAACGAATGGACGTTAAAAAAACCCCACAAACCTTCATAAAAATTTCAAATTCAATATTTCATCCCTAACAAAAACATGTCATTCACCTTGATCCAAAGCTGCCACTGAGCGAATCTTTAAGCCCTTCATTTGTTAACGTATTACACAACGCCTCGTCTGTATTTCCTACAACATACCTACATACATTTCTCGCAAAGTAAGTGAAACATGTCGAGAAGCTCACGTAACTAATGGAATACGAGAGTTAAATAACACTGAAATATTACTATTTTTTTTCCTCGTGGATTTTCGTCTCTTATAATTTTAAGGGGATTTGGCACGGGAGGGGAAAAGATGGCGATAATTATGTGTCTCCGGCAGACTAGCGATTACTCAGGATATATATATATGAAAGAAAGAGAGAGAGAGAGAGAGGGAGAGAGGGAGAGAGAGAGAGAGAGAGAGAGAGAGAGAGAGAGAGAGAGAGAGAGAGAGAGAGAGAGAGAGAGAGAGAGAGAGAGAGAGAGTTGCAGACTAATTAGAATTCCTAAATCGCTTGATATGTGTTTCATTACTCTGGAAACAAAAGTTTTATTCAAATCTAAACAAAAAAAAAAAAGCTTCATTCACAACAGTGTTGCTTACGTTTAAAGCTCAGGATTTGTCATTATTTATACTATTTTTACTCAAGGGGTACATAGCGTACGGTCGTATTTCAACGCGGAGTTTTAGCACGATACAAATACTTCTTCACTTCTTTACCGTGGGAAACTGAGAGATGAAAAAAAATATGAAAAATAACAACACGTAATCGTTGATGATTGTCAACCACAACTGCATGGTGGCTTATCTCTGAATTACATAGTCGCTTCTCAAAACGTTTTCGGATTGTTCCAAGTTGCGATAATGTCTTTGATTCCACCGTTATTGAGACTGCTGTATCGGCCGTGTGTGTGACAGCTTAACCAGTTTGATGATTATCAATGCAATTGGCTTGTCTCGAGCTCTCGCTCAAACTGTTATGTACCAGTATATAGCGCTAAAAAGATATGAGAGAGAGAGAGAGAGAGAGAGAGAGAGAGAGAGAGAGAGAGAGAGAGAGAGAGAGAGAGCGCCACGCTCTACCAAGCACAGTTACTCAGCCCGGTGGCTGGCGCCTGGTTCGTTCACCAGCCACGCGCCGAGTGAAGCTCCAAATCACGAACTCGGTTTTCTGCTCCATGATTTCATTCTTCCCCTCCACCCATGCCCGCCTGAACTGACTCCGTTGGCGCGGCGTTTCCTGCTCTTTGTTATCCTCCGGGTTCGATTATCGGCCACCTTTCAGGACTGGCGCTGGCTGTACGCTGCATCGTGAGGAAATAAAGGTCGATGCAAACTTCGAAACAGCGAAGCAGACAGCTCAAATAATAACTGATTCGATTGCTCTATCAGGAAGCTTTATGGGTTTGGATCGATCGACTATTGTTGTTTCTGAAGTCGCTCAGTTAATTTCTGTTTCTCTTTGTCTCTTGAAATAAAGTAACATTTTTAAAGTAAATCATGTATATCAATGAGCATTTATATACATTGAAGGCTCATTCATCAGAATATATTCACGCTCTGCAGCATTTTACGGGCGCGTGAGCACCTTCTTAAATCTTTCCGACGTTTTGTCAATAGTATATTAAATAAAAAATGTTCCATTATTCACCCGTAAATAAATGGCCGTGTTCTCTCTCTCTGGCCCACGGGGTTGATATAGAAACCTTGATCATGATACTGACGTTGGGAGTTTGATCTTATTAAATATATTAGTTGGAGGTGGTGGTGGTGGGGAGGACAGACAGCTGCTGCTGCAGGCGGCGGCTGGTCAGGGTTGGACGTCTCTCAAGATGAGCTTCCAAGAGTGATGAAATCAGATCCCAAATTTAAGCTTTAACGAAAGAAAACTTATCAATTAACAGGCATAATCAAATAACTTTATGTTCTCTAACGGTATATAAATATAAATATAAATATATATATATATATATATATATATATATATATATATATATATATATATATATATATATATATATATATAATATATATATTTTTTTTTGTGTAATGTGTTTTTTTTGTGTAATGACATTTTCAAATAAAGTTAGATAAATATACACACTTAACAAAAGAATAGGGGTGGTAGGAGAAGAAAATATCAAAGTCTTCAGTGAGGATCCACAAGGTCTTCTCTGAGTACTCTTTATTTTCTTCTCCGAGGCTATGGGTCCCTACACTTGCACCAGAGGTGGTACCCCTTCTAGGTTTAAAAAAAAAAAAAATATATATATATATATATATATATATATATATATATATATAATATAATATAATGGGCCTTCTTTTTCTTCCAATCTATATTTGTTAAGTCATGGACATAATCTAGAACTAAAGGAAGCTCTGATGCCCATACACACCATGACACGGGGGTGAACCACTCGATGTATATATGTCTATTCGTTGTAGTAGCCTTAATAGATATAAATAATTTTCTTAATTTTTCTTAATAAAAGAACAACACAGCCTTTCGTCACACTTCTTTCGAATATATATATATATATATATATATATATATATATATATATATATATATATATATATATATATATATATATATATATATATATATATATGACAATGTCAGACCACGGAGGAAAATGAAACAGGAATTTCCTTAAGTACTTTCGTATATTAAATACATCTTCAGAAGGAATCGTATTTAATATACGAAAGTACTTAAGGAAATTCCTGTTTCATTTTCCTCCGTGGTCTGACATGGTCACATTCTTAATCACGTGTTTATTTTCGTGATACACACACACACACACACACACACACACACACACACACACACACACACACACACACACATATATATATATATATATATATATATATATAATAAATCATATATCCCCTTATTT
Source organism: Procambarus clarkii (assembly GCF_040958095.1). Taxonomy (NCBI): domain Eukaryota; kingdom Metazoa; phylum Arthropoda; class Malacostraca; order Decapoda; family Cambaridae; genus Procambarus; species Procambarus clarkii. The sequence continues at coordinate 20,303,023 of NC_091165.1, forward strand.
CCATCTTCTCTTTGTTCTATAAGTTCCTCTTTCAATTTTGTGCAAAACTTACAGATTTTTCGCAAAAATCTGATTTGATACACAAAACATATCGCTTTTATTTCGATATTTTTAAACCGAAGTAATTCTTTCGTTAAGCTGATTAGTTGACGTGTTTGTATCTAGTTGGTGCTGTTGGTTCAGTTTATTAATGAACAAAAAGACAAAAGACTCTGAAAGCCTTGTTTTTCTGTAACGGGCGAAATGAGAGACTTTGAAAGAGATAAGGAAATAGAAATAACTGAATGACAGGCAACACAACTCACAGATGGACAGACATACAGATTATTTATTCGAATTTAACGTTTCGATACAATTTCGCTGCGCACACTTCTCTAGTGTTCCTTGCACTCGTTGATAACACAAAAGCCTTAGTTGTAGTCTTAAATGACATAAAAAGCCTTGTACTCTTAAAATGACATAAAAGCCTTGTACTCTTAAAATAACGTAAAAGCCTTGTACTCTTAAAATGACATAAAAGCCTTGTACTCTTAAAATGACATAAAAGCCTTGTACTCTTAAAATGACGTAAAAGCCTTGTACTCTTAAAATGACATAAAAGCCTTGTACTCTTAAAATGACATAAAAGCCTTGTACTCTTAAAATGACATAAAAGCCTTGTACTCTTAAAATGACATAAAAGCCTTGTACTCTTAAAATGACATAAAAGCCTTGTACTCTTAAAATGACGTAAAAGCCTTGTACTCTTAAAATGACATAAAAGCCTTGTACTCTTAAAATGACATAAAAGCCTTGTACTCTTAAAATGACATAAAAGCCTTGTACTCTTAAAATGACATAAAAGCCTTGTACTCTTAAAATGACATAACAACCTTGTACTCTAAAATTGACATAAAAGCCTTGTACTCTTAAAATGACATAACAACCTTGTATTCTAAAATTGACATAAAAGCCTTGTACTCTTAAAATGACATAACAACCTTGTATTCTAAAATTGACATAAAAGCCTTGTACTCTTAAAATGACATAACAACCTTGTATTCTAAAATTGACATAAAAGCCTTGTACTCTTAAAATGACATAACAACCTTGTACTCTAAAATTGACATAAAAGCCTTGTACTCTTAAATAACACAAGAACCTTACTTGCATTCTTCATTAACAAAATCCTTTCTCTTTTTAATAAGTCACAAAGGACTTACGCTCTTAATTAGAACACAAAAGCCTTACTTTCTTCATAAAGACTTAACCTGCAGCTCCAAACAGTGGGTAAAAAGAGTAGCAACATTAAAAGGATAAAGTATGATAAATTGTCTTTTAAATACATTATTATTTTATTTCCCCCTCAAACCCGGTCGCTCCGGCGGGGTATGCTAATCTATAAACTGGAACGGAGAGAGATCAAAGGTTGTTTGTCAGCTGTTAATTCAGTGACTAAGGGGAGGAAGGGGGCTCTAGCGAGTGCCTCTACACGAGTCACTCGCTCTAAGGTGCAAATGTGGAGTGACTGGGCGAGGTGCAGAGTGAGTGTACATGGGTGGAGTGACAGTGCAATGGAGTGAATGTACAAGGGTTGGGTGATTGTGTGAGGTGGAGTGACTTAACGACATTGGTGTGACTCTGTGAGGCGGAGTGAGTGATTGTGGAAGAGTGGAGTGAGTGTACAAAATTCACTCGCCTTAATTGTGCACCTGAGTGTACAATTCAGGTGCATTGCCATCCCGTTCCACGTCTGTTTGTGGCCAGGCGTTATTAACATTAACCTTTTACAAGGTCTTGATTTTTGGGGGGAAAAATAGTTCGTGGATTTTATTGATTCTGTAATTACTTCCGGGAGTGGTGCAAGGCTCGTGGGAACGGAAGTGAAGAATGATGCCTCGTGGTTGTTGCTCCCTCTCTCTCTCTCTATCCCTCCCCCTCTCACACCTCTCCCTCACTTATCATCCCTCTCCCCCCTCCCCAATCGTCTCCCTTCTCTCTCACCCCTCCAGACACCTGTCTCACCCCTCTGTGTCTAGATGCGGCTTTGTCAAGCTACAAGTTAATCTTCTTTTATCATCCCCTTCCAATTATTGATTCGTGCGTGTGTGTGTGTGTGTGTGTGTGTGTGTGTGTGTGTGTGTGTGTGTGTGTGTGTGTGTGTGTGTGTGTGTGTGTGTGTGTGTGCGTGTGTGTGTTGTTTGTGGATCTTGGGTAACGGTGTATGACGTTACTCACCAGACTACATAACAGGCATACACTTTATGGAACGTTTCTCAATAAACATTGACAATTTTATTGAGAAACATGACAATGGTGGGCGGGCACACGAGGAGACGTCCTCACGAGGAGAGAGACACCCCGGAACACACAATACTTGCTTGACACAACACAGACAAACACTCAACCTGACAGACGATGAAGTGCGAGGATGTCATTGAATTATAGCGCTTTAAATGTAGGAAAACAAACAAGAAAACATAGACACAGCTGATAAATAGAGTGAGAACCTATGTCAGTGGATTCAATTTGGACAAATTTTGATTTAGAATGTTTATTGATATACTGTATGCATAATTTGTGTTTTTGTATTTTTTGCTTTGATTCAAAAGTACCGTGTAAGACTATATAGGAATTGTGTATGAATGGATCAACAAATATGGTAATCACCTGTAACTGAAGCAAATACTGAGTCTTAAGGTAGATTTTTTTTGAGGAGGGGGGGGGGGGGGGGATAAATCTTGGTTGTAAATAAGCCCAACTTCTCTGGGGCCAGTATACCTAATGCCAGCTGCATATATATATATATATATATATATATATATATATATATATATATATATATATATATATATATATATGTATATATATATATATATATATATATATATATATATATATAATATATATATATATATACACCTGCCTTCGTGTTCCGGCTCCTCATACACAGATATGTAAGTAAGTCAGTCTCTCTCTCTCTCTCTCTCTCTCTCTCTCTCTCTCTCTCTCTCTCTCTCTCTCTCTCTCTCTCTCTCCCCTCCCTCTCTCTCTCTCTCTCTCTCTCTCTCTCTCTCTCTCTCTCTCTCTCTCTCTCTCTCTCTCTCTCTCTCTCTCTCTCTCTCTCTCTCTCTCTCTCTTCCCCTCGCCCTCCCTCTCTCCTTCCTTCCCTTCCCCACCCTCTGTCTGCTGTCCGCTGTCAGGCCAGCAAACCACTACAAGTAATTAAATTTTTACTTGTGATTGCACTGTGGTGGTGGTGATGGTGGAAGCAGGTGGTCGGGGGTGGTGTATGGTAGCTGCCCTGCTTCCCTGCTTGCTTACTTCCCTGCTTGCTTGCTTCCCTGCCTGCTTGCATGTACGCTTGCCTTTGGTTCTCACTCGTGAGATATCGTTGTTAGTTGTTACTTTAAAGTTGTGTTGAACTCTGGGTTTGAGAATTGTAGTGTAGATAGTTGCAGAGTTTAATGTCATCATTTGCACGGTGTTGGGTTGTGCAAGTGTGTTGTGAGCTGTTGCTTACCAGGGTTGCGATCGGTTGTGAGCTTGTAACTGAGAATTTCCAGTTATGAGTTGCAGTTTGCTAGTTTTTTTTTGGGGGGGGTCAGTTATGAGTTATAGTTTGCAGGCTTTCGGTTGTCAGTTGTGATTTTCAGGTTTGTGGACTGTAATTTGCGGTATTACCAGTGAAGGAGAGAGCGAGGCGTGCTTGACTCAAGTGTAATTGATGCATCCGGCTGTTGGAAACCCATTTGCCTGATTTAATTAGAGGATTACAGTGTTTCCTGGCCGGATCAACGTCAAAGGAATGTCATTCTACTGTTGAGAATGTGATTTGGTGTGCCATTACCTTAACGATATTTAGCTAACGAGAGTTTTTTTCAGGACTCATCTTTAGCTTTTGGGCCCCATGCCTTTGTCGCTGTATTTTATCATATCTGTCTTGACAGTATAGATAGAGGAAACCTAATTCCACTCGCTTAATGTCCTTTTACTGAAGCAGTGTTTCTACTCGTTACATCACTGCTCAATCTAAACATCCTGTCTGTATCTAAATTCATTGGTACCCTGAAATATTTTTAATGTCTGGATCATGTTTCCACTATTTTAAATTTCCTCCCAGTGTCGGCGATATTTAACTCTCTCGGTCTATTCATTTAGCACAGTCCCTTCAATTCTGGTCTGAGTCAAGTAGTAAACTGTTTTTTTTTAATTTCTCGGTCATCAATTTGTGCTTTTTTGAGACAGGGGTTCCACACTGGTGCTGCGTACTTCAGCTTTAGTCGGGCACCAGTTGTATGTAGCGTATTGGTTTCCCTGAGGTTCGTTATAGGTAACATATGCTGGTGATTTGGTCATATTGCTGTGCATGTGGGAATATATTTTGTTTTGCTTCTATATGTTGAATGTCCCCCGTCAGGCCACACGGCTGAGTGGACAGCGCTCGAGATTCGTAGTCCTAAGGGTTCGATCCCCGGTGGAGGCGGAAATAAATGAGCAGGGTTTCTTTCACCCCTGATTCCTCTGTTCACCTATCAGTAAATAGGTACCTTGGAGTTAGACAGCTGCTACGGGCTGCTTCCTGGGGGATGTGTAACAAAAAGTAGGCCTGGTCGAGGACCGGGCCGCGGGGACGCTAAGCCCCGAAGTCTTCTCAAGATAACCTCCATACACAGTTTCAAGTGTAGATATGATAGAGCCCCATAGGCTCAGGAACCTGTACACCAGTTGACCGACAGTTGAGAGGCGGGACCAAAGAGTCGAAGCTCAACCCAGCAAACAAAACTAGGTGAGTACGCATGCACTCACTCACTCGGTGCTTGGTATCTGACGTCACTCTGACGAATTACGATAGCATTCAGGGATCGTTTTGAATAATATTGGAGCAGCCAGCGCAGTGTGCCACCCCATGCCATCTAGCGAGAGGAAGAAGCAACAGGCCCTAATACCCGCCTCCACCACCGTTGTAGTCTGCCCTGATCGCTTTACTTTCCACATTAAAGTAAAATGACGAGGCGCGTTCAACACAGACTGTGAAACTTGGGCAGGAAGAGTGCATTAACATGAGGGAGGAGAGGGTGAGAAGAGAGAGAGAGAGAGAGAGAGAGAGAGAGAGAGAGAGAGAGAGAGAGAGAGAGAGAGAGAGAGAGAGAGAGAGAGAGAGAGACAGAGAGAGAGAGAGACAGAGAGAGAGAGAGACAGAGAGAGAGACAGACAGAGACAGACAAAGAGAGAGAGAGAGAGACAGAGACAGAGACAGAGACAGAGAGAGAGAGAGAGAGAGAGAGAGAGAGAGAGAGAGAGAGACAGAGAGAGAGAGAGAGAGAGAGAGAGAGAGAGAGAGAGAGAGAGAGAGAGAGACAGACAGAGACAGACAAAGAGAGAGAGAGAGAGACAGAGACAGAGACAGAGAGAGAGAGAGAGAGAGAGAGAGAGAGAGAGAGAGAGAGAGAGAGAGAGAGAGAGAGAGAGAGAGAGAGCACCTATAACATTTGGAGAACGAACGCGCAGGAGGTATCGTGTCGTCCAAGTAATATTATAGAATCCTACCAGTATGCCTCGTAAAGCAAATTTGCACTTAAGAATCTAACCATCATGGGAAATATTTATCGTGAAAACTCCCAATTAAGTCTGCACACTTTATATATGGAACTTTGCTCATCATGTAGCCAAATTATTTAAACAAGTTAGAAAAGGCATACTTTAATTTATAAATACATGCGTTTCTAAGTACATGCATACATACACAACGTTCACAAATACTTGTATCTATACAGAGAGATGCACACTAACTCATCGAAGAGGGAGAGAGAGAGAGAGAGATTCCATTTATAAGTTGTTTTGGTTCTGCTTTTAAAGAAGCAAGGAACTGCAATTTTCACCCACACAAGCCTTAATGTTGCTGTTGTTTTAGATTCAGCAACTCCCAACAAAAAAGTTGCAAGAAGCACGGGCTATGGTGACCCCGTATTGGACTTACCTGGCACAGGAGCGGGGCTGTATTCTGCACGCCTCAAAATATCTTGCTCCTCTCTTCTACTTCCTATACCTCTTGTCCTCTCCCTTATTATCACTGTTCATCTTCCCCCTCATTCCTTCCTTCCTTCCTCTAGTTTCCAATCACCTTCCGTTCCTCCATCCGCCCCTGAAACCACTACTTTGCGGGCAGTCTTTCTGCTTCTATATCTCAATTAATTCCAAAGTCCTACAAGCATCCTTCAACCCTTCATCTTTCACCTTTCCTCTTCACAACAACACATAATTCTCTGATGTCCCCGGAGGGCAGGTGCGATTGTGTCTTGTGTAGCTTCTCGAGGGCAAAGGATAAGAGACAGACTAAATATTGTAGCCCCTCCGGACAATACAGGCCTGTGCTCGATGGATGAGGGAATTCTGGGGAATTCTGGCGCTCAATAATTTACTCGGATGCAATGTTTGGCGCGAAAACCACGAAGTTCGTTGCTATCGTCTAGAGAGATGTTCGGTGGTTCTGATGGCCCCAGTGTTCAGTCTACCCTCAGTCTCACCCTGTAGCTCCCACTTCTAATCCCATACCCATGTATTCCACCTCCAATCCTTACCCTATGGATTCAACTTCTAATCCCACTACATAGCCATCTTCAATCCGACCATATAGCCTCCACTTCCAATCTCAACCCCTAGCCCCTAATCCCACTACATAGACGCCACCAATCATCCCTCTCATAACTCCCCCACCATCCATCCGACTCCCTTTTCGGGCTGGCGGAGTTCAATATTAAAGCCGTAACTTACCTTATTACCAACTGTGTCTGAGCCCCCAGCGAGTTCTTCATCCAACCCACTCATATCCAAACCTTCCGACGAAAATCCATACCAACAGACCATCCATAATCCCCACCCCCTCCCTTCCCCCCACGTAACCACCCACCTTCTCCAACCTCACCCACGCAACAACACCTGCATTGTACAGCTGCATCCCCCACAACACCCCCACCCACCCCCTGCCTCCCTTTCCCGTCCAGGGTCGCTATATCCGGAAGAGTTAGTGACCGATTTCCCTGCATTATCATCGATCAGCGGGTTTAATTGCACCCGTGAAAACCCGGTACAGGTTAGCGTCGAACACGGCGTGCCAGGCCGGGTAGTACCGAGAGGGGTGTTGGGGGGAGGGGGGAGGAAAAACTGACACCGTTTCCCGTGTACATGCTGGTTGTGTGGCCGTGGATCGATTGTCGGTAGTGTTTGGATTATTTGAGTTTTTTATGTTTTGCCCCGAGGGGCGAGTTTATTGGGCAGTGCCACTCATCCTGTGGGTGGACATATTGCCATAGCAGCATGTACAGCACTCCCCAATAGGAAGAAAGCTCCGCTGGGTTGTTCGTCCTGTCACTTGTACCCAGACACAGCTAGGACTAGTTTAACTGTCTCAAGTGAACAGCTTATCAAGCAAGAAGATTAACATTTGTTAACCCTTAAAATCTTACGTTATCTTGCGGGTTCAAAATTGGGGAATCTTTTGAGAACAGCATTTATATCTGACAGATAGTATTTTCTTAACTCAAACTATGTGGTGTTTATTATGCTATACACATTTCTAATGACTCTTAGATGTTCACATTCTCTCGGGTAGTAGTCAAGGTGGCGTCTGTTACCACAGATTCTGCAACTCCGCTGCTCAGCTGTTGTTTCCATCCCGAATCTCCATGGATATTTGTTTCCATGACGAATTCTTGCTATTACTGATTCTCTCCCGCGGCCACCTCCTCTTCGTCCAAAATGATTGGGATTGCCAGCTGCAACCGCATTGAACCATCGTACAAATTCACTGGTTTGTTCTTCTATCCTCCTTTCCTCAGTTACCTTGTCACGGTGATGTTGCCTGATAATACCTCTAATTTGTAGTAGAGTCTTGGATATGAAGGATTCAGTATGGTCTCCTTCAATGCCCTCAGCAGCCAGCACTTCTGCTCGTCCATTTCCACAGATTTCAACATGGGAGGGGATCCACAGAAATTTGACGACTGTCTCCTGATTGGATAGTACCCTCACCGTTCTTTTTATTTCAACAACTATCGCAAGGTTTTCTGCCCTATTTTTATTAAGGCTATGTAGTGCTGCTTTTGAATCCGTGCAGATCACTGTACCGTTAGTGTTTCTTTCAAGAAATCTTAACGCCATAACAATGACAGTTAGTTTTGCTTGCATTGGAGAGGAATAGTTATCAATACGTGCTTTTTCTTGATATCCGCGTTTTAAAAGGCATTATTCATAATTACAGTGTATGCTGCACCAGCCTCTGTCATTGGCAGGATTAAATGACTCATCAGTGTAGATTTGGATCTAATTAATTTCCTGCTTCTTTATACATTTCCTGAAGATACTTGTGCCTCATTTCTTGTGGTATCATGTTGGACTTTTTCATTGTCATCTTATTGATGATAATCCTACATGATTCATCCTCCCAGGGAGATAATCTTCCTACAGGCAGGAGCTCACGGGCTCGCTCAAGCTGGTGAAGTTCTTCGAGGTAGCAGACTGACCGGTGTTGCCATTTTATACTGTTCCTGTTTCATCCTGTAAGTAGCAGGAGGCCTGGTCGACGACCGGGCCGCGGGGACACTAAGCCCCGGAAGCACCTCAAGGTAGCACATGACTCAGTTTTTTCTTGGCAATGCCATTGTAATGGGGGTCTCTGGCTATCTTAGTTTCAAGCTTAGCATTCAGTTCCCTGATTATGCTTTTTACACCTGGAAGAGACTGCTCCTCGCGTATATTAAATGTTTTAGCAGTTCGTGGAACTCCAAGAATGATTGTCATGGCTTCATTTTGTATGCTCTCAAGCCGTTTCATATCACTTTGGGAGTAGGTGCATAAAACTGGTGCTGCATAGTCTATGACGGAGCGCACATAAGCTGTGTACATCATTTTAAGCACGGCAATAGAGGCTCCATGCCCATTCCAGGTCAGGGTTTTCAGGACCCCTGAGTCGACTTTTGCATGTTTCTATGAGTTGACTGAGCTTCGCTTTCTTTGGGTTATTGTTGGTGGTGATGGTGTTGTTCCTGTGTTGATGATGATGCTAGTGATGGTGGTGTGTGATGGTGCTCGTGTTGGTGATGGTGGTGGTGGTAGTGTTTGTGGTGGTGGTAGTGGTGGTAGTGTTGGTGGTGGTGATACTATTGCTGGTGGTGTTGGTGATGGTATTCGTGTTACTTATAGTGTTGGAGTTGCTAATGGTGCTCGTGGTAGTGTTGGTGATGGTGGTGATGGTATTCGTTTTTGGTGATAATGTTGGAGATGGTGTTGGCGATGGTGCTGATAATAGTGGTGTTTTTTGATGGTGTCGTTGGCGATTTATTATTTTCTTGTCTGGGTCACTGAGTTATAATTTGTGTTTAAACTTTTGGTCTCAATTTTTATGACATTATTATTTTACGCTTTCAAGACTGAAGTATTACAGTTGATAAAGTTATGTGTTTGTTTCAATTCTCGACTGAAAATGTCATTCAATGTTTGCTGCTTCCACTTTTGCACAGACACTGAGTTATCTCTAGAGAGAGAGTGAGAGAAAGAGCAAACGAAAGGAAATATGAAGAACTGGGGAGGGGCCAGTAAATAATGGGGGAGGGGCCAGTGTGAGGGAGAAGAGAGAGCGCTCCTCAAGCATGTCACCCCATCGTTATGCCCCTATCTCAAAAATCACACAAGGAGAGAGAGAGAGAGAGAGAGAGAGAGAGAGAGAGAGAGAGGGGGCTGGACCCTAACGTCGCTAGAAAAGAGGAGACACGATATAGACATATAAAATACTACCTTAACATTTACTAGCCCGTTAAAAAGAGATAATATTTATAATAAATACCAAAAGAGCATGTATGGAAGCTTTAGGAACAGGTAAGCCTTAAAGATGAAAGAAAGCTTTATCCAGTGTAAGAGTAGCAGGCAAATGGAATGAACAAATAGGAAGTTATAGAAGTGATCTCTATTCATAAGTTCAAAAGGAGATTGATATACAATTAGAACGAGAGTAATTGCATTAGACAATCTTAATGTGGCAGGCTCAAATAGATGAGTGCACATAAACACACACACACACACACACACACACACACACACACACACACACACACACACACACACACACACACACACACACACACACACACACACACACACACACACACATGTACGTGACCAAGTGGACAGCGCTCGGGAGTCGTAGGTAAACGGCCTGGGGTTCGAATCCCATGACGAGGCAGAAAGAAACGGGCAAAATTTCTTTCACCTGATGACTCTGCTCACCTAGCAGTAAATAAGTACTTGGGCAACAGCTGCAACAGGTTGCATCCTGGGTATGAATGTGTGTTAGAGAGAAATACAGTATGTATATGATAAGAGAAAAAACGGTTAGGAGTAAGTCTATTAGACAAGAGTCAGAAAGACGGGGGTCCAAGAGCTAACAACCAATCTTGCAGGTACAAATAATAAATACTAATAGTCAATACACACATCCTAATACCAAGGTGGTAATGACCTAATTGCAAGCCTACTGAGCTAATTAGTTAATTGCCTAATTGCAAGCCTACTGTTCCAATTAGGTAATGACCTAATTGGTAATGACCATAATGACCTTATGGGTTATTATCTTATGGATAACCAGCCCAAGTGGTTGAGACAAAAAAAAAAAAAAAGAGGGGGAAGGAATGGTGACCAACCACTTGGACGGTCAGGGGGGATTGAACGCCGACCTGCTTGAAGGGAGACCGCCGCTCTACCGTCCAGCCAAATTGGTTGGGGAAAAAAATGTATATACAAAAAAAAAAGAGGAGCGTACGTATATACGAAAAAGAGGAGCGTACGTATATACGAAAAAGAGGAGCGTATGTATATACGAAAAAGAGGAGCGTATGTATATACGAAAAAGAGGAGCGTATGTATATACGAAAAAGAGGAGCGTATGTATATACGAAAAAGAGGAGCGTATGTATATACGAAAAAGAGGAGCGTATGTATATACGAAAAAGAGGAGCGTATGTATATACGAAAAAGAGGAGCGTATGTATATACGAAAAAGAGGAGCGTATGTATATACGAAAAAGAGGAGCGTATGTATATACGAAAAAGAGGAGCGTATGTATATATAAAAAAGTGGAGCGTTCAGGTGGCCATTACGGTAATCACACGAGGGCAACGAAGCCACAGACAGCTCTTAGGCTCTTCCCCCTTCCTCGAACCTTCTCATCGGTGAGTTTAGCATGAAAGACCTGCTACGAGGACCCGACCAACAGAGCTTGCTTGGTCAAGCAAGGTTCTCAAGCCCCACCCCACCCACACCTCCAAGGTAGCTTTAGAGAGTGGGGAAGAGACGGAGAGTGGAGAAAAACGATGGAGAGAACTGGGGAAGACAAACAGATCGAAACAGGAGAGAGAGAGAGAGAGAGACAGAGAGAGAGAGAGAGAGAGAGAGAGAGAGAGAGAGAGAGAGAGAGAGAGAGAGAGAGAGAGAGAGAGAGACGGACGAGAGGGAAGATTCAAGAAAGGAAGAGCAACGACACCATCAACACGACCGTATTCTCCTCCTTTAATTAATAAAGAGCGAGGAAGTCACACCGGAAAGAAGCCTCGCTAGTATTCAATAGCCCATAGCATATATAGAGAATGTTTGTTCAGTACTGGGGGACAGACGCTTGGAGCAAGACTAAGTCAATTTTGCAGGGTTAATGGTCTTGGTCCGGAGATTATTGTTGGCGGTTCTAGGCTCCGCCTCCGCACTTTGCACGATATGGCAAATTGCATCAATCTGCAACAAGGCTAAATGCCAGAATCTGTTCTCACTGAGACTATTCTAGCATAATATTTTCTGTGATGATTATAGGTTTCACTTATCTAGTTAATTTATTGACGAAGACGGTGGTTAGTGAAAATGGTTGCTGGGCGAAAAGGAAGGTGGTGAAGGGTGAGGGAGATGGTGAAGGGTAAGGAAGGTGGTGAAGGGTAGGAACGGTAATGAGCAGAGAGGGTGGTGAGGTGTAGCGGTGGTGGAGAAAGGTAGGGAAGATGGTGAAGATTAGGGAGGAGGAGGGCAGTGGTGTTGGGTGGGAAGGGGATGGTGAAGGGGAGGGTGAGTAGTTAAGATGGTCACAGTGACAAAGATATATGTGGATTAATGATGATTACAGTGATAAGGAGTTTACATATAGTGAAGATCTGGCCTTTCCTGCGGTATCCGCAGGAAAGTCTTGAAAAGTAGTTTAAGATTTTGTGTGCTGTCAGAAATATTAAAGACGGTCCTCATGCCTTCACAACCTGGCGTCTGCAACACTGCAAGACGGTGCTAATTAAGATGGATCGCAACAAGCTCCTTACTGTACACCGGAAATATTTATGCTTATATATATATATATATATATATATATATATATATATATATATATATATATATATATATATATATATAATGCATGGTTTTTTGTTATAAATGGAACATTATAATACAAAGAAAGTGTGGAAATTATCTTGTCAAAATGAGGCTCTCTTCAACCAGGATTGAAGATCAAAAATATAGTCGTATATCGAGTCAGAAAACAAGTCTTAGAAACCTCACTGAATTAAAAACACTATACTATTTTTTAAATATATGACAAGATACATGAACATATGTGACTATAGATAGTATTAGGGTAGACAGGGGCATGAACTAAAGTGGTTAGATAATAACAGAATAGACAGACACATAACAATATATAGTTAAGATAGACAGGAGCATGACCTAAATCAAAGTGTTTTGATAAATCAGGATATTTAGGAACACGTATACAAAAATCATCGCATTTAAAGCTGTTACTATGTAGATTACACCTTACCATAGCAACACCCTTCTCGTAAATTGTGAGGGGTAATCTGAATTTGTCGTCCTCATAACACCACTCCTTCATAAACTGTGAGGGGCAACCCGGAAAGGAAATGGGGGAAACTATTAGGAGAATGCACCAAGCCATTACGACTATATAGCAAAGGTAACTTGGAATATTCGTTCCCTTCTCTGCAACACTGCCTCATCAATTGTGAGGGGGTACCTGGGTCAGTCGTCCCCCTCTGCAACACTGACTCATCAATTGTGAGGGGGGTTCCTGGGTCAGTCGTCTCCCTCTGCAACACTGACTCATCAATTGTGAGGGGGTATCTGGGTCACTCGTCCCCCTCTGCAACACTGACTCATCAATTGTGAGGGGGGTACCTGGGCCACTCATCCCCCTCTGCAACACTGACTCATCAATTGTAAGGGGGGTACCTGGGTCACTCATCCCCCCTCTGCAACACTGATTCATCAATTGTGAGAGGGTACCTGGGTCACTCATCCCCCTCTGCAACACTGCCGCATCAATTGTGAGAGGGTACCTGGGTCACTCATCCCCCTCTGCAACACTGACTCATCAATTGTGAGAGGGTACCTGGGCCACTCATCCCCCTCTGCAACACTGCCTCATCAATTGTAAGGGGGTACCTGGGCCACTCATCCCCCTCTGCAACACTGCCTCATCAATTGTAAGGGGGTACCTGGGCCACTCATCCCCCTCTGCAACACTGCCTCATCAATTGTAAGGGGGTACCTGGGCCACTCATCCCCCTCTGCAACACTGCCTCATCGATTGTAAGGGGGTACCTGGGTCACTCATCCCCCTCTGCAACACTGCCTCATCAATTGTAAGGGGGTACCTGGGTCACTCATCCCCCTCTGCAACACTACCACTCTCCTCCCTCTCTTCCTTTACAAAGTTCTCGGTCACAGTTGACGAACGAAGAACAGCGTGCAACGTTGCTTCTCAATTGGACGTCTTATTAAAATGTGGCTCACTTGTATATCTCATAACATTCTTATTGGGTAATTATTCTGTTGCCATTTGATTGTATAAGAGAGAGAGAGAGAGAGAGAGAGAGAGAGAGAGAGAGAGAGAGAGAGAGAGAGAGAGAGAGAGAGAGAGAGAGAGAGAGAGAGAGAGAGAGAGAGGAAGGAGGAGGGGGGGGGAGCAGGGACAGATAGAGTAAAGGAAGAGAAGAGCACTAAGGGAGGGAAAGGGAAAGGAAACGGAACTATCAGGAGAAAGCGCCAAGCCATAACGGCAATACATCACTTGGAAAGGGAAGGACTAAGGGAGGCTAATAGTAAAGGGAGGGCGGAAGGGCGAGATTAAGGGAGGACTAGGGGAGGGCAGCTAGCATAGGGGAGGCGTCCAGAGAGGGCAGGTCACGGCTCGGTGCCCCTGGACGCAGCCAAGCATCAGCTGACTCACAACCCGTGACCACTAGGCTTAGTTAACATGCACCTCTCTGCCATCCTATCTCCATGCGTACACGGCTCTGTCGGTGCGTTCACGGCTCTGTCGGTGCGTTCACGGCTCTGTTCGTGCGTACATGGGTCTGTTGGTGCGTTCACGGCTCTGTTGGTGCGTTCACGGCTTTGTCGGTGCGTTCACGGCTCTGTCGGTGCGTTCACGGCTCTGTTGGTGCGTACATGGGTCTGTTGGTGCGTTCATGGCTCTGTTGGTGCGTTCACGGCTCTGTCGGTGCGTTCACGGCTCTGTCGGTGCGTTCACGGCTCTGTTGGTGCGCACATGGCTCTGTTGGTGCGTTCACGGCTCTGTTGGTGCGCACATGGCTCTGTTGGTGCGTTCACGGCTCTGTTAGTGCGCACATGGGTCTGTTGGTGCGTTCACAGCTCTGTTGGTGCACACATGGCTCTGTTAGTGCGTTCACGGCTCTGTTGGTGCGCACATGGGTCTGTTAGTGCGTTCACGGCTCTGTTGGTGCGCACATGGGTCTGTTGGTGCGTTCACGGCTCTGTTGGTGCACACATGGCTCTGTTGGTGCGCACATGGTTCTGTCGGTGCGTTCACGGCTCTGTTGGTGCGTACATGGGTCTGTTGGTGCGTTCATGGCTCTGTTGGTGCGTTCACGGCTCTGTCGGTGCGTTCACGGCTCTGTCGGTGCGTTCACGGCTCTGTTGGTGCGCACATGGCTCTGTTGGTGCGTTCACGGCTCTGTTGGTGCGCACATGGCTCTGTTGGTGCGTTCACGGCTCTGTTAGTGCGCACATGGGTCTGTTGGTGCGTTCACAGCTCTGTTGGTGCACACATGGCTCTGTTAGTGCGTTCACGGCTCTGTTGGTGCGCACATGGGTCTGTTAGTGCGTTCACGGCTCTGTTGGTGCGCACATGGGTCTGTTGGTGCGTTCACGGCTCTGTTGGTGCACACATGGCTCTGTTGGTGCGCACATGGTTCTGTCGGTGCGTTCACGGCTCTGTTGGTACGCACATGGGTCTGTTGGTGCGTTCACGGCTCTGTTGGTGCACACATGGCTCTGTTGGTGCGCACATGGTTCTGTTGGTGCGTTCACGGCTCTGTTGGTACGCACATGGGTCTGTTGGTGCGTTCACGGCTCTGTTGGTGCGTACACGGCTCTGTTGTTGCATACACGGCTCTGTTGGTGCGTACACGGCTCTGTTGCTGCGTACACGGCTCTGTTGGTGCGTACACGGCTCTGTTGGTGCGTACACGACTTTGTCGG
Source organism: Procambarus clarkii (assembly GCF_040958095.1). NCBI lineage: Eukaryota > Metazoa > Arthropoda > Malacostraca > Decapoda > Cambaridae > Procambarus > Procambarus clarkii. The sequence continues at coordinate 20,318,546 of NC_091165.1, forward strand.
TGCATACTCGGCTCTGTTGGTGCGTTCACGGCTCTGTTGGTGCGTTCATGGCTCTGTTTGTGTGTTCACGGCTCTGTTGGTGCGTTCATAGCTCTGTTGGTGCGTACATGGCTCTGTTGGTGCGTTCATGGCTCTGTTGGTGCGTTCACGGTTCTGTCGGTGCGTACACGGCTCTGTTGGTGCGTACACGGCTCTGTTGGTGCGTACACGGCTCTGTTGGGCATACACGGCTCTGTTGGGCGTACACGGCTCTGTTGAAGCGTTCACGGCTCTGTTGATGCGTTCACGGCTCTGTTGATGCGTTCACGGCTCTGTTTATGCGTTCACGGCTCTGTTGAAGCGTTCACGGCTCTGTTGAAGCGTTCACGGCTCTGTTGAAGCGTTCACGGCTCTGTTGAAGCGTTCACTCCGTTCTACAACAAAGGCAGAAAAATGAGTCATTTATATACCTTTTAGATCGTTGGTGACACTGTCACCTTTTAGGTCGTTGGTGACACTGTCACCTTTTAGATCGTTGACAACTCAGGTTTGATCATTGACGATCCAATCACTGCCATATTGCCTCGTTTGACGATGATATTAAAACGTTCGGAACCCTATTGGATCGTTGAACGAGCCCACTGGTTCGCATGGCACCCTCATTGGATCGTTGACGACCCAACTGGATCGTTGCATGACGATCCAAATGGATCGTTGACGACCCAAATGGATCGTTGACGACCCAAATGGATCGATGACGACCCAAATGGATCGTTGACGACCCAAATGGATCGTTGACGACCCAAATGGATCGTTGACGACCCAAATGGATCTCTGGCGATGCTATGGAGCGTTCATGAATCAAACTTCAGAGTTATGATCGAGCCTAAGTTGTGTAGATGACTTGAGTGATGCTGAGGCCAACCGGTCACGAAGTTGGCTGATGCTGCTGCAAACTGCCTGTCATCTTGCCCGGATGCTGTGCTCGTCATCTCGGCCATGAGGATGCTGTGCTCGTGATCTCACGGGGATGCTGCCCCTCATGAGATCAAAGAGGATGCCCGCGCTCATGATCTGGTTAAGTAATTCGTGAGGATCTGTGCGTGTCCGCAAGAACACGACTGTTCTTGCGAAAGGAGATTAGTGAGAACATGGTTCCAAAGACCCTGAGATCATTAAGCCTGTTTTTTGTTTAGAAATGTATTGGTGACTGCTCTTTTCACCTTTTCTATCTTCACTTCATGTGTAGCCCTATATATATATATATATATATATATATATATATATATATATATATATATATATATATATATATATATATATATATATATATATATATATATATATATATGTATAATATGTGTGTGTGTGTAAATCACGAAAAATAAACACGTGATTAAAAATGTGACAGTGTCAGACCACGGAGGAAAATTGAAACAGAAATTTCCTTAAGTACTTTCGTATATTAATACATCTTCAGAAGGAGTGGTTTTACAGGTCGAGTACTGGACTCCTGCCTATTTATGTCCAGTACTCGACCTGTAAAACCACTTCTTCTGAAGATGTATTAATATACGAAAGTACTGAAGGAAATTCCTGTTTCAATTTTCCTCCGTGGTCTGACACTGTCATATATATAACAGAGAGAGAGTGAAGAGTGAAGCGTGGTGGTCAACCATCCGCCAGGGCCGGTCACCTGACCACCAAGAATTGCGGACGAAACCTGACTTTATGGAAAAATTGAGACGATAGAGGAGTGAGGAAGATTGAAATAAGGATAAATTTAAAACTAATGTTCCTTTCTCTCATAGTGAAATTAAAGGAATCAACAAAAACACTGCAGAGTAGCGAATAAGTGCCTCCAGTTGGAAAAAAAACAAAAAATAAATAAACAAATCAATAAATAAATAAATAACAAATTAAAACAGATTAAATTGAGGCTACATTGTATTGACGTGCTATATTGAAGCTTATATGGGGATCTAATTTGTACCTGCCAGAGCTTACATTAAGGCTGTTGTCACATTGTTTGATCAGAGCGGACTCAATCACATTTCGTTCAACGAAACCCTTTCTTTTAACAATACATTTGGCCCCATTGAAGTCGATAGAATGATCACATAAACTGGAATGTAAATACAATGCACTGGAGTGCTAGGCTGTACAAATAGCATATGAATGTTGTTTTAAACGTGAGGAAAGAGATTTACCAGTTTGCCCGATGTAAACACGTGCATACACTTTGTAAGGGATGGAGTACACACAACCTGCTACAGACGAGGGCGAGTTCTTAATTAAAATGGACTTATTTCTTCAATTATTTATTTTTTCCAACTGGTGGCACTTATATGCTACTCTCCACTGTTTTTGATGATTCCCTTAATTCCATTGTGAGAGAAAGAAACATTTGTTTGAAATTTATCCTTATTTCAATCTCCTCTACTCCTCTTTCGTCCCTATTTTTCAATAAAGTAGGGTTTCAGAATTCTCACTCACACACCTATCACTCATATAATACTCATTCTCACACATCATAAACTCACAGAGGCCATTCTTTAATATCAGTTCGTTCAAGTTTGTTTTTTCTTCCATAAATTCACTTCATAGATGCTGACGCAATTTTCAATTCCTCTTTCAGTGAGAGTCATCCACAGCACCTTTATCACCTCCCCCCTCCCTCCACAATCTCATTCTCACACGCCCACACTCTTTCACACGTACAATCGTATACTTACTTGCCTCACGCCCACACACACACACCCACACACACACACCCACACACACACTCCCACTACCATACTCATACCTGCACCCACACTCACTCTGTCTTCACACCCACATACCTATTCCCTCACACTCTAATCCACTCTTCCACGCCTTAGCTCATAAACTCGTATTCTCTCTACCACATTAACCCTCTCACAACCACACTCACACAATCCCACCCACTCTCTCCCACGCTCAAACTCTCACACTCACGCCCACTTCAGCTACAACAATCTCGCATACAATCGTTAGCAGCCATGTTTTTTTATACATTCTCATTAAAATACAAGAACCTCCTGGTCAATATCTTGAGCTGGATATTTCCTCCATGTACTCGCCTAGTTGTTCTCGTCTAGTTGTGGTTGCGGGGGTTGAGCTTCGGCTCTTTGGTCTCGCCTCTCAACTCTCAATCAACTGGTGAACAGGTTCATTAGCCTATTAGGCTATAACATATCTACACTTGAAACTGTGTACAGGATCTGCCTCCACCACCTCACTTCAAAATGCATCCAATTTATTAACTACTCTGACACTAAAAAAAAAAATCTATTGGCTCTATGGCTCATTTGGGCACTCATTTTCCATCTGTGTCCCCTTGTGATACATAAACTGTCTTTGTCTACCCAATCAATTCCTTTGAGATTCTTATATGTGGTGATCATGTCTCCACTTTAACTCTTCTGTCTTCCAGCGGCGTGAGGTTTAATTCCCGTAGTCTCTCCTAGTAGCTGATGCCCCTCAGTTTGAGCACTAGTCTGTGTGTGTGTTGTGTCACTCTCGTCATACAAGTTGTCATGCCTTACATCGTGTTAATTTCAACAGTTTGACAGCGCTGAAGTCTTCTTGACCTAATCACGACGGAATTTTGACCTCTGCGCTTAATGGCGCAGTTTTAAGTTTCTCTAAATCACATTGCTTTATTTGACTCATTTTTTTCGGATATTCAACACTTTATTGAATCGCCACCGTCCCTTCCTCTCCTTGCTCCGCCACTCTACCGTCCCATCCTCGTTCACCGTTCCTTCCATCTCTTTTCACCATCGACGTCAGAGCTAAGTTAATCCTACTTGGTTGCCATAGGAACAAGGGGCGACATTTCCCAATTACTATCGAAGCCAAACTCACTCTCTTTTTAACGGGGTGAGAATAGCTTGAGCTACCTCATCCCTTTGTGTGTATTTTACCTCAATAAACTTAATTCAATTTCAATTTCTCTCTCTCTCTCTCTCTCTCCGGTAGCCACTAAGGTAATCATTGTTCGGTAAAGGAGACCACCACCATGGACTGGGATTACCAGGGAAGGGCAGCGCCTTGAAGTAATCCTGGCCTCCAGGTGTGTGTCTTTATTGTGGATATTTGCAACCTTCATAGACACTAAATTTTACATTTCGTATTAAAAAATAATACATGTCATCTGTTTCAGTGGGATGAAAATGACAGATGATCCTTTTCGGATTATCCGTAAAGGAGTAAAAAAACATAGACATAATCATATACTATGAAACAAAGACGATTTCCAACCTCCATTAACAACAGGCCAGAGTCGACGCAGAACCCTTTACAGCAGTTAGACGTGGTGTATATGTACACTTGTTAGACGTGGTGTATATGTACACTTGTTAGACGTGGTGTATATGTACACATGTTCCCCCCCCCCTCCCCCACCAAGGATGTAGCCTGGAAACACAAACCGAAACTGTCTCTATTTTCCGCTTATTACAACTTGTAATAAAGTTGTTACATCTTGGCTTAACGTGTTTATGACGTATTAGAACGTTGTTACAACTTTATATATAGGTTGTTATAACAGGTTAGGAGGTGTTAAAACTTGTTCGAACGTTGTAGCAACGTCGTAGTTTTGGTGTGTGTTTGGCGGGTAGCCTTCACTCCAAGTACATAGTTATGACGTCGACTAAGCTGACGAGGCATTTGACCTGTCATCTTCAATCCGGTGCCCCCAAAGATCACATGAGACAACGTGGCTGTTCGCAGCCTGACGTATGAATCACAGCCTGGTTGATCAGGTATTCTTTTGAGGTGTTTGTCGAGTTCCCTCTTGAACACCGTGAGAGGCCGGTCAGTTATGCCCCTTATGTGCAGTGGGAGTGTGTGGAACAGTCTCGGGCCTCTGATGTTGAGTTCTCCCTCAAGAGTACCTATTGCACCTCTGCTTTTCATCAGGGTTATTTTGCACATCCTGCCATGCCTACTGATCTCATGTGATGTTATTTCTGTGCTCAGATTTAGAACCAGTCCCTCTAATATCTACCACGTGTAGATTATTATGTATCTCGCCTGCGCTCTAGAGAATACAGATTAAGAACTTTTAATCGGTCCCAATAATTAAGATCACTTACAGAGAGGATCCTAGAGGTAAAGACAGAAGAGAGGAGACATCCTCTTCCAATTAAACCAAGATGCAAGAGCCCTAAACAAGAAAATATTCAACAAATATTTAGAACATGCAGTCATATTCGATGAAACACGTCTAAATAAAAACCTGCTGCCAGAATACACCAATATATATATATATATATATATATATATATATAGGAGAGAGAGAAGAGCCAAAGTGACAGAGAGCGAGTGAAATATATAAATCTATATTGTAGTCTTTGTAAAGGCAGAGTTGACATCGATTTAATCTACACAAAAGGGAAGAGCCTCGAGGGGTAAGTGGGATACAAATATGACAACTTGAAAATTCCTGCAGCTCCTGTCAGGATTCTTTGTTCAGTTTTTTCCTGCTGATACTTTTTTTTCTCCTTTTTTTATAATTTCATTTCTTCCACGGTACATTCATCTTCGATTGTGCATCCATTTTTCCCTTCCCCTTTGGTGCTTGTACTCTCAATGGAATCAGAATATCGTAAAGCAAGAGGTTCATTGGATAGTCCTAGATACGTACATCTATGAACCTGTGAAGATCTTATCACATATTAGTCAATGACTTAATTTGCATAACTTTAGCCTGTTTAAACAATGTTGAATTTGATTAAGATATTTACTCCTTATAATCTCTCTTATAATCTCCTTATAATATCTCTCTAATATTTACTCCTTATAATGTAAATATTCTATGAGGTAAGAATATGAAGCGTTTGTACCTCATAAATTCTTGATAAATATTGTATTAGTCTACATGTTAAAACACAAAACCATGTGTTCTACAGCACTCAAAAACACCCAACCATTTGTTCTACAGAACTCATGAAAACCCAATTCCGAGTGTTCTACGACACTCATAAACACCCAAACTTGTATTCCACGCAACTCATAAACACCCAACCAAGAGCTTTCCTCATCACACAGTGTAACTTGCAGCGTCCTGAAGATGACAGCAGGAAGATGAGAAGCAGGAAGATGAGAAGCATCACGGACGTTGTGGGAGAGATGGGGGTGGGGGGGTGGGTAAAGGAAGGAAGGAATTATCAAGGGAAAGCGCCAAGCCATTACGACTATATAGCACAGGGAAGGGGTCAGGATAAGAACTTGGGATGGGACGGGAGGGAAAGAATGGTGCCCCCCCCCAATCACTTGGACGGTCGAGGATTGAGCGACGACCTGCATGAAGCGAGACCGTCGCTCTACCGTCCAGCCCAAGTGGTTGCGTTCAGGAGGGGGGGGGGGTGAAGGGGCCAAGGTGGTTAAGTAATCCTCATTAAGCATGCGTCTTGAGTCTCTGAACCGAGAAAAAAATGTTTTCAAAATACGTGACTGAGACAAATACGGTGTTTATGGAACTGGACCCACTCGCCCCCAGCCGCAGACCCCGAGCAATGTTAACTATTTGGGTAGATTATAATTAACTACAAACTGATCACGACGTCAGTAGAATATTAAGGATGTCTAGAGCTATTCCGAGATGCATAATCAGTATAACCAAATATATATATATTACTTTCTTGTTAGGATCAGTTTTTGAAAAAAAAAAATATTTACCGGAATAAATGGGTGTTGGCTTGTCCTCTTAAAAAGAACGTCGCTTTTGGCCGTTTACCCGTATGGCCGAATTTGGACGTAATTTGAAAATGGAAAAAAAATGAAAATAAATTTTGGATTTTTTTTTTCAACAACAGCAAGTTAAGGGTCCTCTGATAGGTTAGGTGGGCAGGAAATTCTCATAAAGTTTCAAAACGTTATGAAAAACGATAATTTAAAGTGTCCTCTTATAACCTCTGCGCGTGCGCCGGACGACTCAAATAGAAAACGGAACAGAACGTCACTTTTGTGAGTCGATTTCATTTCAAATTACGTCCAAATTTGGCCATAGTGCGCATACGAGCCTAAAGTGACGTTCTTTTTAAGAGGACGGGTTGGTTGGCTAGCTACTAAAGCCGCTACCAATACATTCCCAACATTTGAGTACCAAACTACATTAACTAAAAGAAAACCAAAATTGGAAAAATAGGTTAATTCTTAAGTCATCAGAGAGACGACGAGGAGCAGCGCTCGTCCGTCGTGTACGTCTCGGTGGAGGTGTGACTGGTAGGTCGTCTTACAGGTCGTCTTGCAGGTCACGTGGTGGCCTCTGAGAAAACAAATGTGCTCGTTTATACCCGCCGGTGACCCCCAGGAACGACAGGAACGACGACGACTAGTCAGCTCTGAGCGCGTCGCGACGGGAATATCAATGTATATGCTTAACAGAGCTATGATTTTTTTTTGTTGGGGGTTGGGGTTGGGAGGGATCATTTAACCTTAAACGAGTGGTAAACCTGCGTGGTTTACACTGAACAACTGGTAAACCTGCGTGGTTTACACTGAATCACTGGTAAACCAGTTTATAAATAGGAGCTGCCTCGTATGGGCCAATAGGCCTTCTGCAGTTGCCTTTGTTCTTATGTTCTTAACCTGCTTGATTTACACTGAACAACTGGTAAACCTGCGTGGTTTACATTTACATACGTTGGCTCAATCTTATCATTATAAGTAGTAATAACGAGGTAAATATGATAATAAAGTGTAAAGCTAACATAACTATATAGCACTTGAAACGGATAGGAGGACAGGGAAGTGGGATATAGGACGGGGGATTGAACGTGGACCTGCAAGAAGGAAAGGCCGTCGTTTTACCGGCTATAGTCTAAAGCTTAATAGATAAATACTTATAAATATTATTATCATAGTTACATCAGTGGCGGCCTTAGACTCGCGTCTAAGCGTTGCAAAGTACAACTGAGCATTACGGAGGATAGTTTGGTAACGCGGAGGATAGCTTGGTAACGCGGAGGATAGTTTGGTAACGCGGAGGATAGTTTGGTTACGCGGAGGATAGTTTGGTAACGTGGAGGATAGTTTGGTAACGCGGAGGATAGTTTGGTAACGCGGAGGATAGTTTGGTAACGCGGAGGATAGTTTGGTAACGTCGGGGAGCGCGACTATGGCAGTTCTCGCGGAACTAGGAAGATAGACCAGTCGTCAAAATGCGACGTTCTATTAGAAGGACAGATAGAGGGCACACCGCGGCCCACTCTCGCGGTATGGCTGAGAGGAAACACCGTGGCCCACTCTCGCGGTATGGCTGAGAGGAAGCCACCGTGGCCCACTCTCGCGGTATGGCTGAGAGGAAAGCCACCGTGGCCCACTCTCGCGGTATGGCTGAGAGGAAGCACCGTGGCCCACTCTCGCGGTATGGCTGAGAGGAAGCCACCGTGGCCCACTCTCGCGGTATGGCTGAGAGGAAGCACCGTGGCCCACTCTCGCGGTATGGCTGAGAGGAAGCCACCGTGGCCCACTCTCGCGGTATGGCTGAGAGGAAGCCACCGTGGCCCACTCTCGCGGTATGGCTGAGAGGAAGCCACCGTGGCCCACTCTCGCGGTATGGCTGAGAGGAAGCCACCGTGGCCCACTCTCGCGGTATGGCTGAGAGGAAGCCACCGTGGCCCACTCTCGCGGTATGGCTGAGAGGAAGCCACCGTGGCCCACTCTCGCGGTATGGCTGAGAGGAAGCCACCGTGGCCCACTCTCGCGGTATGGCTGAGAGGAAGACACCGTGGCCCACTCTCGCGGTATGGCTGAGAGGAAACACCGTGGCCCACTCTCGCGGTATGGCTGAGAGGAAACACCGTGGCCCACTCTCGCGGTATGGCTGAGAGGAAGCCACACATAAGCCGACATCAGTATGAGGAACCTTCCCCCTGGACGATAAGGATCAGAGGGACCTGAGAATGCAAAGCTCGGAATGCATACCTTGCTGCTGACTGTAAGAATCCCACTCAACGGTGGGGGGGGGGAGAGAGAGAGAGAGAGAGAGAGAGAGAGAGAGAGAGAGAGAGAGAGAGAGAGAGAGAGAGAGAGAGAAGAGAGGAGAGAGAGAGAAGAGAGAGATCTATTAACAAATACTATAGGAATTAAAACGCTCGTCACTGGAAAACCGAAGAGTTAGGGGAGACATGATTACCACTTACACAATTCTCAAGAGGAATTGGTTGGTTATATAAGAGCAAACTATTAAGCACGGGGGGGTCCACGCACAAGGGGACACAGGTGGAAAATGAGTAGCCAGAGGAGCCACAGGGACGTTAAAAATAATTTTTTCAGTGTCAGAGTAGTTAACAGACGGAATGAGACAGACAGACATCAGCAGTGATGTGGTGGAGGCTGACTCCATACACAGTTTGAAATGTAGATATGATACAGTCTAATAGGAGTCAGGAATCTGTTCACCAGTTGATTGACGGGCGAGAGGCGGGACCAAAAGCCGAAGCTCAACCGCCGCTAGCACAAATAGGTGAGTATACACACACATTGTCTCTTTGACCTGATGCCTCTGTTCATAGCAGTAAAAAGGTACATGGTGGATAGACAGCTGCTATATATTGCTTAATCCTGGGAATGTGTGTGTGTGTGTGTGTGTGTGTGTGTATTGTAGTTGTTTTAGATTTAACTACTGGGAACAAAACAATCCAAGCAGCACGGGCTATGGTGAGCCCGTCGTACTTACCTGACACAGGAGATGTGTGTGTGTGTGTGTGTGTGTGTGTGTATGTGGTAGAGAGAAATATATGTAGTAGACATAACAGAGAACAAAATAGATTGGTTAGAAAGGCGGAGTCCAAGAGCTAAGTAGCTCGAGTCTACAGACACTAATGGTAAATACACACACTAATTCTGAAATAGGCGACTGCAGGGCGAAGGTCCAGCCTCTCCTTAAACACAAACGAAAACTTGAGAAAGTTCAGAGGTAAATGCCACCAGACTATAAACCCATTGCTGAGAGGAATACGTTACAAAGAAAGCATCAAGGAGTTAAATGCTCATCTCGTTAGAATTAGAAAGAAGAAACAAGGGGTAGACATGATCACCACATACAAAATACTCATGGGATTAGATACATCGCGCTAGGTCATAGATTATTTGACAAGTGCTGGGCAAAGAAGGGCGAACACATGGTAACTAATTAACATATTTGAGAGAACTTTTCAGTGTCACGATCATGAACAAATGGAATGTGCTGAACAGTGAGGACAATGGAACCTCTGGAGATCTCACACCCTTATCTTGAGTGGTTCTCACTCTTCCCTATCACTTTCCCCTCGCCTTGAGTGCTTCTCACTCTTCCCTACCACTTTCCCCTCACCTTGACTGCTTCTCACTCTTCCCTATCACTTTCCCCTCACCTTGAGTGCTTCTCACTCTTCCCTATCACTTTCCCCTCACCTTGAGTGCTTCTCACTCTTCCCTACCACTTTCCCCTCACCTTGAGTGCTTCTCACTCTTCCCTACCACTTTTCCCTCACCTTGAGTGCTTCTCACTCTTCCCTATCACTTTCCCCTCACCTTGAGTGCTTCTCACTCTTCCCTATCACTTTCCCCTCACCTTGAGTGCTTCTCACTCTTCCCTATCACTTTCCCCTCACCTTGAGTGCTTCTCACTCTTCCCTACCACTTTCCCTCTCACCTGCTTCCCCTTCCCTCGGCTGCTCCTCTCTCCCCCTTCTTATTGCGTGAGTTCTTCTTCACCTATTGTTCTTTCTCTTTTCTTCTGTCTAAACTCCCTTGAGCTTTTTATCCTCTTTTGTTTATCTCTCTTCCATTGTAACCCGGTATTCTTTCCTTTGTTGTTTCCCTTTATTCCCTTTCACTTCTGCTGTTGCCTTTCCCTCTTTTTCCATCTCCTTTTTCTACTTCCTTTGACCTCCTCCTGTTCCCTTCCTTTCCCCCCACCCCCCAACCTCATCCTCTTGCCTTCCTCTCCTCCTTATACCACCAACTCTCCTCTTCCTTGTGTTCTCCTCTACTTCTCCGTACTTGCCACTCCTTCATTTAACTTGTTAATCTTACGCCAACCTCTCCTCGTCTCTCGTGTTCTTCGGAGAGAGTCGGTAGTAGGGAGGGATAGGGATCGAGGGAATGGGTAGCCGTGGTGGTGGGGGAAGGGAAGGGGGGGGGGGGGGAAGGTTCGGCCGGGTCTCGCTGCCTCAGTAAAGGAACACGGAACATCAAACATGTTTCCCACGCTCCTGGGAGCCGGCTGGAGCACTGAGTTAAGTATCGACTGGGGAGGACCACCGGGCAGTGTTCCTTACTCCGGATTGTTGCACGTCTAGATGCGCCTTCAGGAATTGTCGAGTTCTTTTTTTCTCACCTTCCTGTTTCCTCCGCCTCCTCCTCCTCCTTGAATGCACCTCGTCTCTTTACATAGGCAAGGGGAAGTTTTCTGTCTGTCTGTCTGTCTGTCTGTCTGTCTGTCTGTCTGTCTGTCTGTCTGTCTGTTTGTCTGTCTGTCTGTCTGTCTGTCTGTCTGTCTGTCTGTCTGTCTGTCTATTTGTAAAACTATCTGATCGTGTGTAATAGTCAAGTCTGTTTTTGTCTGCCCTTTCTCTCTCTCTCTCTCTCTCTCTCTCTCTCTCTCTCTCTCTCTCTCTCTCTCTCTCTCTCTCTCTCTCTCTCTCTCTCTCTCTCTCTCTCTCTCTCTCTCTCTCCCACGGAGGTAGTTGGCCGCCGTTCCTTCACACCATTCTCATATCCCAGCTCTTATCTAAGTGCAATATCCTCCCACTGACACAGATGACCTTAATAAACAGACCGAGAGCTGTCCCGGAGTTCCGCCTCGTACGAATGAGGCGAGACAACCCTCAAAAGAAAACAATTTAATGCTGAGAAACTGATTACATAAAGATACTGAATGAAGATGGACAGCATATGAGTATAGAGAGTGCCGGAGACCTCCCACTGAAAGAAGCCAAGAGCTGTTTAAAACTGTGTGTCAAGTAGCCGGGGTAATAGAAGATTAAAGAGCGAGAGAGTGAGAATGGCTTCACTTCCCTAGCTCCAATGGAAGAGAAACATCTGCAAGGCAAATTTTGGGGCAAAATACCGATAGCTAATGGGGGCAGAACCTTATCCCAAGGGTAAGGCTGAAGGAGTAATACATTACTGGAAAGATGCATCATCATCATCATCATCATCATCATCATCATCATCATCATCATCATCATCATCATCATCATCATCATCATCATCATCATCATCATCATCCTTCCTCCCTGCAGAAATGAGAAGGGAACAGCTCTTGTGGTATAATGACTGGAAAATTAGGATTGCAAGAGCTCTATCTAGTAATGACGAGTATGGAACAACCAATCACAGCCCAGGAAGAAAGGAGAGGGGGCTGGGAAGGTTATAGCAAAATGTAAAAAATACTGAACCAAGTGAAGATGTGGTCACCTACGATATAGTTCACTATGTCGGAAAATCCACTATTCCATCTTTGAGATAAATTATTTATAAGTGGAGTGTTGACCACACAATAGAGACACGCAGTAATTATCCCCCATACCGAAAACAAAGGATCAAGCAGACTTATTTGTCTCGTATCATGCACATGCAAGATGCACGAAAGGATCATCTTAAATCGCTTATCACATAAAATAGGTAGACTAGGGGGAAGGGGTCAACGGATTTGTTTAAAGGACGCAACTCAGCTCAAGGTCTGCTTCAACGGATCAGCTTCGAGGACAGTGAATATGGTTCTTGGGACCACTCAAGGAGGAGTGTTAAGTCCCACACTATTCATCATCCTAATGAATGTCATTGATAATACTAAATTTCGGGAAGGAAGACAACAAGTGAGAGATGCAAGATATAATGTCTTTCAAAATGGATATAAAGAAAATGCTTGTATTGAGAACTGTGCCTCTGCACTGCAAGCAGAGATAATTGCCTTTGCATGGCATAAAGATTAGCTGATGGAAACACCAAAGGTGCAATGATCTACTACTGACTTAAAATCCGCACTACGGAACCTTTGGAAAAGAAAAAAAAATAGACAGAAAACCGACCATTGTCGCTGAAATTAGGAGAGCTGTGAAAATACTGAAAAGTTCCTGTGGATCCCCTCCCACGTTATAATGTGTGAAAATGAACGAGCAGATGTGTTGGCTGCTGAGGGCGTTGATGGAGGCTATATTGTATACTTCATGCCCAAACCTTTGCACCAAGTTAGAGGTATCATCAGACAACATCACCGTGACAAGATAACTGAAGAAAGAACAGGACAACACATCAGAAAATCTGTACGCTGGTACAGTGTGGTCTACAGCTGGTAATCTCTATCATTAGTGGACAAAAGGCCGTGGGAGAGAATCAGTAGTAGCGAAAAATCTGTCTTGGATATAAATACCTATGGAGATTCGGGATGGAAACAACAGCTGACAGCGGGGCTATAGAATTTCTGGTGCGAGTGACGGACACCGCCTTGACCACTACCTGAGAGATTGTGAACAGCTAAGAGACATTGGAAATATTTGTAGAATAATAATCCCCACATTGTTTGAGTTAAGAAAACACTCTTTTTAAACATAGCTAATGTTCTTACAAAATTTAACCACCCCTCCCCTTTATCCCTCCCTTTTAAACCCGTAAGATAGCGCAAGTTTAAGGGTTGATAAATGATATCTCCTTGTTTGATAAACTATTAACTTGAACCAATTCCGCAAGTCCCTGGTACGTATTGATTCAAGTAATAGGTTGAACAACCCAGCGGGTTTTCTTCCTATTGGGGAGTGTTGTACATGCTGTTGTGGCGGTGAGTTCATTCTCAGCATGAGCAACGCTACTAAAAAATAAAAACTCGCCCTCGGGGCAAAATTAAAAAAAATGTTTTACTGACATTGCTTTCTTCTGAAGGTTACGTTATTTTTCTCTCTCTCTCTCTCTCTCTCTCTCTCTCTCTCTCTCTCTCTCTCTCTCTCTCTCTCTCTCTCTCTCTCTCTCTCTCTCTCTCTCTCTCTCTCTCTCTCTCTCTCTCTCTCTCTCTCTCGTAGAGTAATGAAATAAATACTGTATAAATATATAATTTATGTTACCATGGGAGGTTAATGGAATACTGTCGCTGATTTATTATTTTTTTGTGTGTGTTGGTACTTGTAACGTTCTCGTTTTACACGCGAGTATGTTTATTGATGTTTCGACCACCAGAGCGGCAACCAGCAGCATGGTGGTTAGAACTACTGGCTACCTCTCTGGTGGGTGGTAGTTCAAGGCTCCAAACACCCCCTTTCTACCCCTGTCTCCGTTACTCCTTCGTATCCTCCCCTGTCTCTCAATCTCTCCTCTCTGCCCACTCAACCCCCCACTCTCCTCCCCCCCCTCTTCTCCAACATCATCCCCCCCCTCCCTCTCTTACATCCATGCACACACATTTCATCTCACCACCCTCGCTTCCAATTGCCTTCCCCTCTCTTTTCTTCACGAACTCTTGAGTTTATTTCAGATTTCATGTAAATCGAGGGGATGGGGTCGTTAAGAAGCCGATATTTCTTACAACTTGGCACTTAGGCCGACCTTGACTGGCTGGCCTATGACATTCCTATACCCCTCCGGATTCATCCTGGTTAGTTGGTTGAGGGTATCCCGCCGAAGAGTCTGGCCTCCGACCACAGACAGACATACACCATCTATGTCACATAGATAGATGGTGTATGTCTGCCCACAGACATATTATATATATATATATATATATATATATATATATATATATATATATATATATATATATATATATATATATATATATATATATATATATATATATAAAGCAAATTCCCGTGCATTATAAAATATCTTTCACAACTTACATGTTTGCAGCGGCATTAACGACAGACGTAGCCACCCAGATACGAAAAGGTTTGAATTCAATGCAGTAATTTTGTTGTGTGTCGTTTTTAATTATAATCGTCATTAAACACGGAAGAGAAATGTAAATTAGATTGGACGCCAATTTATCTGGGAAAATGTTTATTGCTGTAATCTCGGTGGAAGGGGGGCGGGGGAGGTAGAACGACTAGGGGAAGAGGGGAGGAGCACAGAAAGGGAATGAGGAGACAATGAGGAAAAAAAGGAAAAGGGGATAAGAGAACAGAAGAGGATAAGCGGTAATGGAGTGGGTAGCAAAACAGGTAATGGATGGGGACAGTCGACGGGGAGATGTGGAATGGTGAGAGAAAGGTAGGTGATGGGAGAGGACGAGAGTGAGTGGGGATGACCATTTACGGAATAGGTGGGACTTGCCAGGGCTCTGGAAATTGACTAGGATGAAAATGGGACAGTGGAGGAACTGAAAACATGAGGGAAAGGTGTACTGGGCGAGAAGGATATGAGGTAGCTATAAGGGATGCTGAGGTAAGGGATGCTGAGGTAAGGGATGCTAAGGTAAGAGATGCTGAGGTAAGACATGCTGAGGTGAGGGATGTGTAAGGGAGAGAATGACTGAGGACAGGAGGAGATGGTGAGAGAAAAGAAGCAGCTTCTCTGTGGCCATATTATCCCGTGAGTTCATTTCATTATTGACATTTTGCAGCTTAATGTGTGTATGTGTATGTGTGTGTGTGTGTGTGTGTGTGTGTGTGTGTGTGTGTGTGTGTGTGTGTGTGTGTGTGTGTGTGTGTGTGTGTGTCAGAAGAACAAAAAACTAGCATACAAGTGAGACAAAAACACCCTCTGTATTTGTTTACAACAGATCATCCTATAGTGGTCAAAGCCAACAGCTGTCCGGCCACGTGGTCTTGTTGATGACGTCTCCACTGAGTCCCATTGATTTTTTTTTTAATCGACTGAGTATGATGTAAACAATTGGTTTATATAATGCTTGTATACTTGCATTCAGATAGACACCGAGAGAGAGATAGAGTAATAGTCAAGTAGTCAGAGTAATCTATAAGAGATGATAAAACACAAAAAGATTAATTTATCAGTTCATAATAAATAAATAAAGAAAAAGCGTGAGGAAAATAAGTTAAATATTAGATTCAACAGATGTGAGTCTGAATCCTGGACTATGGTAAGAAAGGCAGGTCCCACTTGAATAGGTTATCTTGAGGTTATCTTCAGATGAATTTCGGGGCTTAGCGCCCCCGCGGCGCGGTCCTCGACCAGGCCTCCTTTTTTGTTACGTAGCTCATAGCAGCTGTCTAATTCCCAAGGTACCTATTTACTGCTATGTGAACAGGGCATCAGGGTGAAAGAAACTCTGTCCATTTGTTTCCGCCTCCACCGGAGATCGAACCCGGAACCTTAAGACTACGAATCCCGAGCGCTGTCCACTCAGCCGCCAGTCCCCATGTGGCAATTAGCAGGTCAATTCACAGAAACACTGGAAAACGTCCAACCATTGTTTAAACGTGTGTCGGTAACGAAGCTTCGAACTAAAGAGCAAAATCAGTTTTAACTGAACTATACCAGTCAATATAATACTCAGAACCCCCATACGCCCAAACCTACAGATATAGATTGAGTCGAAACTTCAAACAAATAAAAAAATAAAATTAAAAATACGGTACTCAAAAATATATAGCCAGATATAAATTATATATTCGTTTTATTGAATAATAAACCTAAGCCGACCTTGGCATTCATAAATTTATCTGTGATTGCCTGTGGTATAAATTTATTAAATTTAGGGATATACCCAGATACCATTTTAATCAAACGCATGCTGAAAGGACGACCACAATGCTAGTGAGGGATCATGCTATATTCCAACAACTTTGGAATATAGCTGAATATACTTTGGAATATAGCTTTGGCTGACCAGAGGAGCGACACCCTTGCTGCTTGCTGGGTCGGCGATCAATTCCCGATATTCCTAGGGGAGGGTAGAAATAGCCTAAGCTACTCTATCCCTTTGAGTTTTTATTGTCTTAGTATATTATTGTCTCAATAAACGTACTTGAACTTGATAGTCCTAGTGATTATGCACTAATCTCAACCTGGTGTCCTACCACTTGGGGTGGACGGTAGAGCGACGGTCTCGCTTCATGCAGGTCGGCGTTCAATCCCCGACCATCCAAGTGGTTGGGCACCATTCCATACCCCTCCGTCATATCCCAAATCCTTATCCTGACCCCCCTTTCAAGTGCTATATATAGTCGTTATTGGCTTGGTGCTTTCTCCTTGAAAATTCCCTCCGCTTCCCTCTTGCCTTTCAAATCCTTTCCCTGTGTTATATGTGTTATATAGACATAATGGCTTCCCCCTCTCTCCAGATAATTTTTTCAAGAACGATATCATGGACCTTGATATCCTTCTTTCAAGAAGGAAAGACCAAGAAGGTCTTTCTCAAGAAGGATATCATAGACCTTCTTCCCTCACAGAACTCTGATTACATAATTTTGCGTGTGCCACTAGAATATTACTGACATCATAAGACGCATTTAATTTCGGACAAAATAGCGGAATACTAAGATATTTGTTATCTTTATTTGTGAATTCAAAAAACCACAAATAAAGGAAAAGAAACTGAAACCTGATAACAAGAGCGTGTAGTCAGGTGTAATATCCACCGGAATATTATCAATAAAAATAGATTCTAAACATATCCAACAAAAGCAGTCAAATCAATCCTCATCTCAAGATAACCCATGATGACGCATTTGGAAGGAATTTGGGAATATAGACAGCTGAGTGAGAGATGAACAATGGCCTAAACACTTGGGACTATCGAGGATCGAACGCCGGCCTGCAAGAAGCGAGTCAGTTGCTGCACCGACCTTTCAGATTGAATGACCTTACCTACTAAGATATAAAAAAAGTTCTTTATCCAAGTTGACAACTTAGCACAAATATAAGTAGCAAAGCATAACATAAAGTACTTTGCCAAATTCATTTAAAAGTTTGCACGACCTAATAAGGTCGTGCAATAAAGCAATAAAGCAATAAAGCAATATCATATCAGCAATAAAGATATCAGCAATAAAGATAAAGATATCGTATCAGCAATAAAGATATGAACTTCCATGAGGAGGTTTCTGCAAAAGGGATGTAGACACGCCGTTGTTGGTAAGACCACAAGAGAGCTAAGTCTTACTACAGACAAGGGACCAGATTCACGAAGCAGTTATGCAAGTTCTTACGAACGTGCACATCGTTCCTCAAGCTTTGATGGCTTTGGTTACATTTATTAAACAGTTTACAAGCATTAAAACTTGCCTATCAATTGTTGTTATTGTTATAAACACTCTCCTGGTGCTTCGGAGCTCATTAACGGTTTAATAATTGTAAACAAAACTGTCAAAGATTGAGAAAAGATGTACAGGTTCGTAAGTGTTTGTGTAACTTCTTCGAGAACCTAGCCCCCAGGTCTTGGTTGGTAAGACCATGATCAGGGCAGCAATTCTACATGCACGTCCAGGTCTGTGAGACTAATGGGACAGCGTCTCGATACAGACACGTGGTGAATGGTAATCACGACCGGGGGTAGCAAGTCTTACTTCAGACACGTCATTGTTATAGTAAGACCACCAGGGCAGGAAGTCTTACAGACACGCTCTGGCTTAAGTCTTACGACCACAAAGGCACCAAGACAACATACACATCGTGGTTGGTGTAAGACCACCGAATATTGCTTTCACCATCACATACATTTAAAACAATACAAATCATTAACGACAAAAAATATATTACAAAGAAAAAAGGGCCTCCAGGAGCAAGTTAAAGCTGCTGTTGTCGCTGCTGTCGCTGCTGCTGTTGTCGCTGCTGCTGTTGTCGCTGCTGTCGCTGCTGCTGTTGTCGCTGCTGCTGCTGCTGTCGCTGCTGCTGCTGCTGCTGCTGTTGTCGCTGCTGTCGCTGCTGCTGTTGTCGCTGCTGTCGCTGCTGCTGTTGTCGCTGCTGTCGCTGCTGCTGCTGCTGCTGCTGTCGCTGCTGCTGCTGCTGCTGTCGCTGCTGCTGTTGTCGCTGCTGTCGCTGCTGCTGTTGTCGCTGCTGTCGCTGCTGCTGCTGCTGTTTCTCTTAACCAAGATTGGTATTTATCAAAACTGCTCTTATTCTGCACAGTCATCGATTACCTCCGACTGGTTTCCCATGAAAGAATGAACCTGCGTGTTTGTAAACAAGGGCCCGGCTGTATTTCAGTGTGCGTTCGACAGGTTGTTCCTGCATGCTTGAGAAAATATGGTAATTTTCGTAAAGAGTTTCCTGCCCTTGTGTATGTGTGTGTGTGTGTGTGTGTGTGTGTGTGTGTGTGTGTGTGTGTGTGTGTGTGTGTGTGTGTGTGTGTGTGTGTGTGTGTTCTCAGTTAGTTGTGCTTGCGGGGATTGAGCTCTGGCTTTTTGGTCCCGCCTCTCAACCGTCAATCAACTGATGGTCACACACTCTCTCTCTCTCTCTCTCTCTCTCTCTCTCTCTCTCTCTCTCTCTCTCTCTCTCTCTCTCTCTCTCTCTCTCTCTCTCTCTCTCTCTCTCTCTCACGTCCCCAGGATGCAGCCCATAAAAACTGTCAAACTCCCACGTACCTATTTACTGCATAATGAACAGAGACATCAGTTGAATAAAACACTGCCTGAACGGTAATCGAACCCGGACCCATTGGACAACGACCTGAATGAGCTGTCCTAGCCTGTGTAGGGTTTCAGTGTCGTAGTCGTTAGTATTTCCCCTACAAGAACTGACCAAAGAGAGTGGGCAATCCAAAGCTTCAGCTCCTGGGCACAGCCTTCCCGTCAATCCTTCGCCTATTGTATAACTCGAATCCATTTTTTTATATTCGTCGTTGCTGCTAATGGAGCTTTGAATGCGTTAGTCATATCACATAAACATGAAGTAATGGTGTATTGGGTGGGGGGATAAGGGGTGACTTACCTTACGCTATTCAGCGCCAGGATTTTCCCTTTAGAATGCGGCCCACTAATCGTTTTACCACCCAAATATCTCATCAAGGATACCGCTGAGTGCAGAGAGTGAAAAGTGAAGGAATGGTTACCAAACATCTCACTCTGATCGGGTCTCTAAATATTAAATAAGCACTCAAGTTCAGTCACAATAGGCGAGTATACACTCGCATTCACATTGAATATTAAGATCAAACCTGTGCCAATTTCCCCACACGCTAATCTCAAACACTTTTATGTATTGAACATGAGCTAGTGGACCCACACACACACACACACACACACACACACACACACACACACACACACACACACACACACACACACACACACACACACACAGGAGCAACATTCCTTTTAAGGAATTTTATTTGTGTGTCACTGTCTATTCTACTTCCCCCCCCCCCCACACACACACACATATATATATATATATATATATATATATATATATATATATATATATATATATATATATATATATATACATATATATAAATATATATATATGAGAAAGTGGAGCATCTTGGCGCGGGTTCAAGAAGCCATGTTGGACGTCTCCGGTGTTTTGTGCACTAGGTCGCCCGTATGCTGTACAACAAGACGCAAATGGCCAGATAACTCTCGACAGCAATTCCTGCTTTCTTGCTTTCATTTACGAACGTAAATTATGGAATGACATTTTCTTTTTTCTAATTGCCACAAGTTATTAGTGTGTGTAGGGATCCTTTGCCTCGAAGAAGAGAATATATATATATATATATATATATATATATATATATATATATATATATATATATATATATATATATATATATATATATATATATATATATATACAATATCAGTAGCTAACCACACTATCGGGGGGGGGGGGGATAATAACATTTCATTCACATGGACACTCGTAGTCTCGAACCGCCGACCACTTAAACTGTAACTAGCGGTTCTACCTACTGAGCTACCAACACCCCTTAAAAAAGGAATGAATTCCAGAAGCCCCTATCTGCTGCCCAACTGGAACTATAGGCCTTCGAGTAGGGTGGCACTTTGGCATGTATAGGTGATTAGGTGAGTCACGTCCTAGTCATATAAATTGTTAACCACCATCTTATAGGTAATAGCAGTTTATTCACTTGGCTACTCGGAGCACTACTGATAGCTACTGAGAGAAAGAGAGAGTGGGGAGAGAGAGAGAGAGAGAGAGAGAGAGAGAGAGAGAGAGAGAGAGAGAGAGAGAGAGAGAGAGAGACAGACAGACAGACAGACAGACAGACAGACAGAGACAGAGAGAAGTTGTTTCTGCAAGTATTTACATGCTTACATAAATGCACGCATAAATATATGTACATACATTCACCCAATTTAATACAACAGCGCTTAACCGTACCATAGGCATTAATTTCAGGCAGAGAAGTAATAATTGGTAACATTTCTGCAAGATGTGTCAGTAAGCATGCCATTATGGCCTCTTGTATAGCATTAATCAGTTCTTAGATATAAGCGGGGCTTCAGTTTCTTATCTTGTTCAACATCTTTAAAGTTTCGATACGATCTTCACTCTCATGACTTTTCTGAAGAGTTGTTTGCTCAAATCTCTTGAATTGCTGAGCAAATCTCATCAAAACTTTCCAGACGGTAAACAGGAAAATGAGAAAAATTTAACTATGATCTACGAAAATGCAACTTCAAGCTGTCTAATGCTACAAGGCAAAGGGGCATACAAGCACAAATGGGAAAATTTACACACACACGCACGCACACACACACCAAATAGGTGATCTAACAAATAGGTGAGTACAAATAGGGGAGTGTACACACACACACACAGACGCAAATGGCAAGTTAACTCTTGACAGCCATTCCTGCTTTCTTGCTTTCATTTAGGAACGTTACGAGGGATGGGGGGTGAAGAGCGCCTGAAGGAATTGAACCTTAAGACACTAGAAAAAAAGAAGGGAGAGGGGAGATATGATGGGAACGTATAAAATACTCAGGGGAATTGATAGAGTGGATATAGACGAAATGTTCACACGGAATACTAACAGAACAAGGGGGACATGGGTGGAAGCTGGAAACTCAGATGAGTCACAGAGATGTTAGGAAGTTTTCTTTTAGTGTGAGAGTAGTGGAAAAATAGATTGTACTTAAGGAGCAGGTTGTGAAAGCAAACTCTCTTCATAATATTAAAACTAGATATGATAGGGAAATGGGACAGAAGTCATTGCTGTGAACAACCGATGGGTCGAAAGGCGCGATCCAAGAGTTAATGCTCGGTCCTTCAAGAACAAATAGGTGATTACACAAATATGTGAATACACGCACACTGTGTGTGAGGTAGTGTACAAAACAACTTTCTAATGCATTTTCTCTCAGAGCTTGTGTGTGTGTGTGTGTGTGTGTGTGTGTGTGTGTGTGTGTGTGTGTGTGTGTGTGTGTGTGTGTGTGTGTGTGTGTGTGTGTGTGTGTATTCAACTATGTGAATACACACACACACAAGCTCTGAGAGCGAGAGAAAATGCATTAGAAAGATCCTTTGTGCACTTCCATCCCATGCTAACAGTCACTTCGACCAAGACATCTAGAGAACATTTCTGCCAGACCCGAGATTTCTGTGAAACTCTGGGTATATACCACCATCCTGCAGCAGCCGAGGCTGTGAGCCGCCGAGCGCCTCTCTGCATGCCGAGAGGTCGACAACGCAAGTTGGAGTTGACGAAACTTCTGCAGATTTACGGTGTGTGGACAGAGGCAAACACGCAGAGGTCGTGGCTGGGAGGAGGGAGAGGGTAGGAGAGTTGGTGGTGTTGAGGAAACGTGGTTGGGAAAGAGATGTGAAAGAGAGACACGTTAGGAGATGTGCTGCAAAGGAGAAGAGAAGAGAGAATTCCTTCCCAAATCACGACTTTTGTCACCAAAAGTCGTGATTTGGGAAGGAAATGGGACGAGAGATGGTCACGAGGGGACGTGTTTGGGAAGAGCAGAATAGTTGGAGGAAAGGGGAAACGTCGTTGATGGAGGGAGGGAGGGAGAGGGAAAGTAGTATTAAAACAGAAAGAATATGCTTTATGATGAAGGATGGTGAGGGTTGATGGGAAGGGGAGGCTTCAAGCAGGCCGATGAGTTTGTGTTTTTGGCAGGAGGGAAGAGGGGTAGCAGTGAAATAATATTTTTATTGGGTGAAGGGAGGAGAGGACATAGCCGAGCTGAGGGGCAAGAGATCAGAGGGGAAGTGATAGTGGGAGATGATCAAGCTGCCAGGAGATGGGCGGGATGGGAGGCTGAATACATGTATCTGGAATTATGAGATGGAGGGCGGGTTGGGATAACAGATGGGAAGAGGCTGTACTTTGGGAACAGAGAGAGAGAGAGAGAGAGAGGGACGATAAAAGGAGGTATAGGAGGAGAGAGGATGGAAATAAAGAAAGAAAGAAAGAAGACTATAGACAGTCCAAATGGGTTTAAAGGAGAAATGTATATTTAATGTGATGCAGTACTGCGTTTCATGAAAATAAAATATAAGTAGGCTAAACGAATGTTGCAAAAATACTAGCACTAATATGTTGAAGGAATAGTAGCAGAAGCAGCAATAACAGCAGCAGTAGCAACAATAGCAGTAACATCAGTAGCAACAGCAGCAAGTAGTAGCAAGCAGGAGCAGGAGCAGGAGCAGTTGCATTAAGATCTGGCCTCCACAGAAACGAGGACATCCCGAATCATGCACAGTAACCAACAATTCGTAATCAACCATTCAATAGCTTAAAAAAAAAAGACGTCCTATGAATTATTCAACCGCTTCAAAATCTCTTTGCCAGTGAAGTCTTCATCGAGGATCATGATTAACAACGCAGGTATAAAGGATTCAATACAAAAGGAATTGGGTTTGAAACCTAATCAAAGAGGTTTATTACTCGGTGATTTATTGAAGGCCTCTTGGGCTGGTATATTAAAAGGGTTGACTCGTAAATCAGTCAAGAGAGAGAGCGCGGGGAGCCTCGCTCCGTGATGTAATGTGAGGCTGGTGAGCCGCAGGGAACTATAGAAGACTTAATCCAGTGAGTGTTGTTGGGAGAGTGCCGGGAAACTGATTGTTACACACACACACACACACACACACACACGCGCGTGCACTCACAGGCATGAATAGAACTCAAGACACACACATGCGCAAATGTATGTGTTGAGACATGCACACACACACACACGCGCATGTATGCACTCAAATACACACGCTTGTATGCACTCAAAAACACACACATGCACGCGTTTATGCAGACACACGCAAGCACGCACGCGCGCGCGCGCGCACACACACACACACACACACACACACACACACACACACACACACACACACACACACACACACACACACACACACATACATGTAATGTAATGAAGATAGGGGTAGGAAGCAGGAGACCAGATACAAGGTATCATTTGGGAGATGAAATACTTCAAGAGTCAAGAGAGAGAGAAAGACCTGGGGGTTGATATCACGCCAGACCTGTCCCCTGAAGCTCATATCAAGAGTATAACATCAGCAGCATATGCCAGGTTGGCTAACATAAGAACGGCCTTCAGAAACTTGTGTAAGGAATCTTTCAGAACATTATATACCACATATGTTAGACCAATCCTGGAGTATGCGGCTCCAGCATGGAGTCCATATCTAGTCAAGCATAAGACTAAACTGGAAAAGGTTCAAAGGTTTGCCACCAAACTAGTACCCGAGCTGAGAGGTATGAGCTACGATGAGAGACTACGGGAATTAAACCTCACTTCGTTGGAAGACAGAAGAGTTAGATTCTCAAGGAAATCGACAGGGTTGATAAAGACAGGCTATTTAACACAAGGGGCACACGCACTAGGGGACACAGGTGGAAACTGAGTGCCCAAATGAGCCACAGAGATATGAGAAAGAACTTTTTTAGTGTCAGAGTGGTTGACAAATGGAATGCATTAGGAAGTAATGTGGTGGAGGCTGACTCCATACACAGTTTCAAGTGTAGATATGATAGAGCCCAATAGGCTCAGGAACCTGTACACCTGTTGACTGACGGTTGAGAGGCGGGACCAAAGAACCAGAGCTCAACCCCCGCAAGCACAACTAGGTGAGTACAACTAGGTGAGTACACACACCCGGGCCCCGGCGAGAAACGATGGGCAGAGTTCCTTTCACCCTATGCCCCTGTTACCTGGCAGTAAATAAGTACCTGGGAGTTAGTCATCTGTCACGGGCTGCTTCCTCGGGTATGTGTGTGTGTGTGCGCTCGTGCGCGCGCGTGTGTTATGGAAAAAAATAGTAGTAGTAGAAACAGTTGATTGACAGTTGAGAGGCGGGCCGAAAGAGCTGAGCTCAACCCCCGCAAGCACAATTAGGTAGGTGAACACACACACACACACACACACACACACACACACACACACACACACACACACACACACACAGAGTAAGGGGAGACATGATAACCACCTACAAAATTCTCAGGGGAATTGACAGGGTGGACAAAGACAAACTCTTCAGCACGGGTGGGACACGAACAAGGGGACACAGGTGGAAACGTAGTACCCAGATGAGCCACAGAGACGTTAGAAAGAATTTTTTCAGTGTCAGAGTAGTTAATAAATGGAATGCACTAGGAAGTGATGTGGTGGAGGCTGACTCCATACACAGTTTCAAATGTAGATATGATAGAGCCCAGTAGGCTCAGGAATCTGTACACCAGTTGATTGACAGTTGAGAGGCGGGACCAAAGAGCCAAAGCTCAACCCCCGCAAGCACAATTAGGTGAGTACACAAACACACACACACACAGCTCGTCTGTGCGATGTATAAACCCAGAGATTACTTCAGTCCGGAATTATGTTCAGGGCTTAGGTCTACATGCTGGCTGTTTAACAGGCTCTCGCGGTGGCCTTAATAATCCTCCTAGCGGTTGATAGGACTTCAATACATAACCCGACCAAAAGGATTCCATTTCGCACCGGACTTGGCAACATTCTCTATTATAATGCACTATCTTATCTCTGAAGTATAATGAAATAACATGCATGACATTATCCATGCAGCATAATGAAATACCGTGCTTACGATATTACCTTTGCTGGAGAATGAAAAAACGCAACATTTTTTTAAGATTACTCATTAATCCGGACGAGAAATAATTAATCGAGTTCCGAGCATTAAAAATCAAGAGCTTCACCTGGAGTAAGATTTTATTTATAATCAAAACAATGCAAACCCTTATAATAAGTTGCTTAGTAAGTGTCATTATAGTATTTTTGGTTGATTTATTTTTATTGTGTTCCAATATGGTTGTTAATTTTACGAGATTTTAATTCCCCCAAAAAACAAAAAAGTTAATTTAGAAAACAATTATTGCCTCGACCTCTCCCAACACTCTCTACTCTGGTAGATGTAGACGTAGATGGCAATAAAACAAATTGGGACCGAGCATTCCATTGTGGAATTCATTTAAATCACTGAGCAAGCACACCCCCTCTGTGTAAGGTATATTATTCATAGCCCATCAGATCGTTTCATTAAGCATCGATCACCACCACCACTACCTGCTAGACCACAGAGACCCAGCAATTTATATCCTTATCTCGAAAATGACGAGGGCTTCCTTGTGTTTCAATGGGAGCGTCGACCATCAGGTATTCTTCTTCTTAATCACTTTCTCTCTTTCTCTCTCCAGCTCCGGGGAGAGAGAGAGAGAGAGAGAGAGAGAGAGAGAGAGAGAGAGAGAGAGAGAGAGAGAGAGAGAGAGAGAGAGAGAGAGAGAGAGAGAAGAAAACCTTAAGACAGTGATCTTCGACAAGAGGGATGACGAATGGGTTCAACCCTACGTGACGGGGGCGGTGGAATACAAACTACTCTATTGTATCCCCTTCAGTGGCAAAAGGCTTACCTCATATACATATAGAGCGAGTGTCTTAAGAGCACCCCCCCCCTCTAGTACAAGTGGTCATTCTCGAAGTCGATCTCTTGAGAGATCGTGGCGGAGGGAGGCAAGGAATGAGTGTGATTTAAGAGCATAAGGTAATCTACATTTTTCCTCGGTCAGATGTGCAGGAGATTGTTTTGTGCAGTGTGTGTGTGTGTGTGTGTGTGTGTGTGTGTGTGTGTGTGTGTGTGTGTGTGTGTGTGTGTGTGTGTGTGTGTGAATTTTAGTCACCTACTTGCGATTTCAGGAGTCAACCATCTACTTTTAAGCCCTACCTTTCGATTCTTTTTCACTCGTTCTTCTTATATTTAAAGCGGTGTAAGTAATTGGCTTCAACAACTTCCTTATCTAACACTTTCCAATTATTTATGAGTCTTAGACTGAACATTTTCTTTTTCACATCCCTGTGATTCATTTGTGTTTACAATATCCACTTATGTCCTCTTGTTCTACTGTTCCTTAATCTAAACATCGCTTCTATATCTACTTTGTAAATCATCCCCTTAGTATCTTTTACGTCGCTTCCATGTCTGCCCCTTTCCTTCTTACCTCCTGTGTAGTGAGGTTCAGTTCCCTTTGTCTTTCTTTATAGCTCAATTCCCTTAACTCAGGAACGAACCTTGTTGCAAATCTTTCGACTTTTGCTACTTTTGTGACTTCTTTAGGTAGGGAGTTCCATGCTGGGACAGCATACTGAACAATATGTCTCACAAAGGAGACCTATTATTCACTCATTTAGCGCTCGGAAGGAATTCTTGTCCAGGTTCCTGAAGGATAACCGGACGTTTACCAAAAGGATATATATCCTGCCTTCGTTATCCTGCTGTTGGGTGCCTCTGGTATTAAATCTCCAGTTATGTCCACTTCTAACTCTTCCTCTTTTTCATAATTTCCAAGTCACCTTCCCTTCATTCTATTTGTCTTCTCCTTGCTTCAATTCCTATCATTATAGCGTTGCATTTGCCAGGGTTAAATTCTAGAAGGTATTTCTCAGACCATCCCTGGAGATCGTCTAGTTCATCTTGTAATGTAATGCAGTTCTTCTCCGTTCTGATTCGCCTCATTAGCGTAGCATCGGCAGAAAACATTTATAAGAATGAGCTAACATCCTTTGTAAGATTATTTACATATGTTAGGAACAAGATGGGCCCCTAGGACCGACCCTTAGGCACTCCACTCATTACCTCTTTCCATGCTCATAGCTTTCCTCTTACGTCTGGTGTGCGCTCATTTCATTATAGACACACACACACACACACACACACACACACACACACACACACACACACACACACACACACACACACACACACACACACACACACACACAC
The DNA here is from genome assembly GCF_040958095.1 of Procambarus clarkii. Lineage (NCBI taxonomy): Eukaryota > Metazoa > Arthropoda > Malacostraca > Decapoda > Cambaridae > Procambarus > Procambarus clarkii. The sequence goes on from NC_091165.1 coordinate 20,346,683, forward strand.
TACGTACGTCCGAGTGCGTTTCTGATTTATATTGTTCTATCTTTAATATATTTTTGCAAGTTCAAGCTGAAGTGGGTCAGTGACTGCCTCAGTACCCCGCTGGGAGGCTGCAGCTGCTCTTTTTGTCAGCGAAAGACGTGCTAAACTTGCTTCTATGCTTTCTGGAGTCCATAAGCCTTCTCTTATTTTACACACTCATGGCCCTTTTCCTTCTTCTCTCTCTCTCTCTCTCTCTCTCTCTCTCTCTCTCTCTCTCTCTCTCTCTCTCTCTCTCTCTCTCTCTCTCTCTCTCTCTCTCTCTCTCTCTCTCTCTCTCTCACTCTCTCTCTCACTCTCGCTGTTCCATTTAATACTATGTAATGTATTTCAAGGTTTAAGGATGGGTATTTTCAAGTGCTTGTTTGAAGCGAGGAGCAGTTTTCTTACCAGACCTCACTTTGAAATGTGGTCTCGACAAATTTTCATTATAAATGCCTTTTTGAAATGTATAAATATTTTGTGTTAAAATGCATTCATGATACACACGAGGTGACTTTGGAGTAATTTATTTAGAAAACTGACTTTTGTTCCTCGATCAACTAATTTGTTGTGAGAACAGGCGATAAATACGAGCCAGTTGAGGAATGAATGAGCGCTGACGCAATGACGACTTTGAGAAAGATATTCAACGAGGATTAACGAGAAAGAGTATATCTTTCTCTGATGTCCTAGAGAAAGAGGATTAACCAGGGTTAACAAATCCAGTTGACCATCAAGTATCCGTGCGATGTGCGAGTAATTCGAAATTGTCCAGAATATGTTGGCAATGTAGGTTGGATAGGTGACAAAATTTGCAACAGTCTTTATGTTGCCACAGTTTTTATTATATATGTAAATATATAATTCGCACCGGTTCTCATCGAAATGTTTACCCTGAAAACTATTAAAATTGCGTAGAATCAGCATCGGATTTAGTGCCGTCAGAATGTCGATGGTAGAGTGTTAGTATTCGGCTGCCTGTAGGGGGAAGGGGGGTGATCCTAATAGCCATCCAGGTTCGAATCCTGGTTGGGGCCAAAGAGTTTATATAGTAGTTTACCACTTGGGGACCATTCTAACATTCAAGCTTTGTCTCATATAATATATTGAGTTCCCACAAAAAACTATAAACACACTTTGAATAATTATATAAAGTCAGTGTTTATTAAAATATATTTAATTATCAAATTGCAATAGAGTCTTCAGACAATGTTGATTTTTTTTTCGGTCTGATTTCAAACTGATGTCCATTCAGGTCCAGACGCGAAGCGATAGAATCGCAGACATCAAGAAACATTTCGTTTGGTACACACACAAATCACAAGAGCGTGATGCTTTAAATGAACAAATCCACAAGGGCCGTGATGAGAGTTCGAACCTACGTCCGAGAGGACCCCAGACGCGTCTTAATCGACTGTGTAACGACATGGTAAAAGAATTGCAACCGGGAGTTCAACTGACCTCTCACGGATCCTGCAGTCTCTCCGAGACACAATTCAGGGTTTTACACAACTCCCCCAACGCACCCTTGTGAGGTCAGTTGAACTCCCAGTTGCAATTCTTTTACCATGTCGTAGCAATTCAATTTCTTCAATTTCTTTCTTTATTATGCACCCCATACCGATCCCGTGGGGGGTGGTGTAAAGGATTACAGAGGCACATAATCGGTTTAGGAACGGAACCCTCTAGTTCGTTTAGCTAAGCAAATAACAATCTTTGCGTAGCACAGTCGATTAAGGCACGTCTGGGATCCTTTCGGACGAAGGTTCGAACCCTCATCACGACCCTTGTGGATTTGTTCATTTCGTTTGGTATTTTGAATCTATTCTCGTTCAACGGCTGCTCTCAAATCAGCGACTGTGGTCAGTCCAATGTTGCATAGATTTTATCGTTTAAGCATCCCGTTAAAATATTTTTAAGGTTTATATAAAATCATATAAGATTTTATATGGAAATTTGAGGTCTGGAGAACGAGGAAAGTATTGTACGAAAGCTGTTTCGTCCAATCCACCGGTTTGACAAGACCTCATCAATGTAGACTCTTACATCACAACGGTAGAGTAGGGGTGAACCTTGCTGAAAATTAAATCTCAAAATGAGGGAAAAACTAATTGGGTTGTAAGCTGTTAAAAGTGTGTATACATTTATTTAGGGAGGGGGGGGACACCCCCCCCCCCAAAATAAATCGTTTCTTAACACAGCCACGACCAAGTTTAGCAGAAGGTCACGGATGCTCGCATGAGGCAAAGGTAACAAAGGTGTATATACATATGTAACGACAATGAGGTTACAAAGATGAGCTTCAGGACTAGTGGGAGTCCCAACCTGTCTGTTCTCACTTATTAACCCACCTGTATCCGCAACAAGCTGGTTGATCACAAGTGACTTTGTTAACAATGCAGCCCGAGCTCTCGATTGGCCTCTCCACCAACAAATTCCACCCACTTGGGCTGGACAGTAAAGCGACGGTCACGCTTTTACAGGTCGGCGTTCAATCCCCCGACCGTCCAAGTGGTTGCGCACCATTCCTTTCCCCGTCCCATCCCAAATCCTTTCCTTATTCTCACCCCTTTTCAAGTGCAATATAGTCGAATTGGCTTGCCGCTTTCTCCTGATAGTTCCCTTCCACCCAAAAATCCAACCTCTTCTAATCTAACCATAAACGTGCGAACCCAAGCAACCCCCCTAACCAATCGAGTCCGATGCATGGCAAACGTGAATATTCATTATTATTAGGTCGTATTTGTAACGTTGGTCACAAATAACGTAGAAATTGCAACCTGTTCGTTGAGTGGACATGTTGAACACATGTGTGGGGGGGGGGGGGGGTAAAGCAACGCCTTAACTCACATCAATGCAAGTACGTTTTTAAAGGAGCCACCATGGGGCTCGAACCGGGGTCTAGGATGTTCTGAGCCCCACCCACACACACACACACACACACACACACACACACACACACACACACACACACACTACTTCTCAATGCTTTTCAGCAATTACAATGAACTGTGGTGCCAGGTGTATGGATCTGTAAGGGGATGGGGGAGGGGAGGGGGAGGGTATACGGACGAAGAAATGTGACAGTCGTCCCACTTCCTTCCTCCATCCCTCTCTCCTTCTCCTTGTGTGTGTCTTACCCTTTCCTTCTCTCCTATTCTTCTCCCATACTCCTCAAACCTTACCATTCTTTATATCTCTTTTATCTCGCCCATTCCACAGCCCCCCGTTTCCTCTTCTCCAATCCCTCCTCCTCCTTTTCCTCCTCCTATTCCTCGTCCTTCTCGTCCTCCTCCTATCCCATAGAACTGTTCGCTCAAGTAGGAAGTAACGAGCACATTTGAATTCAGTTCGTCGATAACATTTTCATATTTTAATGTGGGACGTTTTGTGTGAGGGGTTTGTGAGGGTTGTGTGAGGGGGATATGTGAGGGGGGGGGGTGGATCAATGGGGGTGTGGTGGAGGGGCGGATATTCAGCGGTGAGGGGAGGGGGGGGGCGAGGTCCAGGTTGTGGTAAACATTTATTTCATATCTTCTTCTTTTCCCTCTAATATATATATATATATATATTTATCACTCATAATCCATGTGTTATATATATATTATTATTGTGGCTACTACAAAAGATTTGTTCTAATTCTCTCTTGTGGCTGTTTTTTTTATACAGACAGCCAACGCTAGGAAACAGACAGACACAATCGTTTCAGACAGACAGGATCAATCCCTGGACGACAGACAGACAGACAGACAGACAGACAGTCAGCCAACAACACTTAGAGACAGAGAGACAGCGTCGAGGCAAACCTGACTCCCTGTCGTTGCCAATTTCAGGCGTTGTTTTGTTATTCCATTTCAGGACAATGCCCTCAAAAAAAAAGGGGAAAAAATCTTGAACGTTTTTAGTCATAATTCATAATGGAAGCAATGGCATAAATAGTCGTGCTGGTAAAAGCATTTTCTCTCCTACCGAGTCAACATATTTTTTAACAGGTACACTTTTATTTTTTTTTGGGGGGGGGGGGCTAAATTTTCCGTGTACTCACCTAGCAGAGCTTTGTTGGGCTGTACCCATTTCGATATCATTTATTCTATAGTCGTCATTAGCCTTATTAAAATTAATGCAAACTAATAATATGTCCTGAGTCTTATTGGTAATATAAAAGCTCTTCAATACTTCAACAATTAATTATTAGTCGTCGGCAGGTAACTGTAACGCATCATGGTGCAACATCCGGAGGCCCAGGCGAATATATTCCCCCTCCTTGCAACCCCTTCCCCTTCCCCCCTGCGTCCAATCCCAAATCCTTATCCTAATCCCTTCCCAGTGCTATATAGAAGTATTGGCTTGGCGGGTTTCCCTGATAGTTCCCTCCCTCCTTGACAAACGCCACTGATAAGAAATGGTAATGTCTATACTCTCAGACATAATAACATAGGATTAAGAAAACACACACACACTTATGTATTTGTGAGATTTATGTAAAGATTCGGTGTAATTTCTCGACATAAATCTCCCAAATGCACAAGTGTGAGTTTTTATCAAACGCCTCTGATGCTATCCTACCTGTGTCTTGCAGTGAAGTGTATGTGTGTGTGTGTGTTTGTGTGGGGTGAATATATATATATATATATATATATATATATATATATATATATATATATATATATATATATATATAATATATATATATATATATATATATATATATATATATATATATATATATATATTATAATGTATATATATACATATATATATATATATACATATATATATATATATATATATATATATATATATATATATATATATATATATATATATATATATATATAATATAATGTGTGTGTGTGTGTGTTTGTGTTCGTGAGCATGTGCTTGTAATTCTGACAGTCAGGTCTCACATGTTTGTACATTAAGGGCCTTATTATCACTTCTCCCAACGGAACCTTAACCAAGTTTATAACGAGCGAGGTCCGTGTTGGCACTTATACTCATAATATTAAAAACCCTCTCTGTGCTAACATTACCCTGAAATAACTCCTCGTTGGGTTTATGCAGGTGTTTTGTAACATGTGTCTAACATATGTCTCGAAATACATACATATACATACATATGTCTCGAAATACATACATATGTCTCGAAATACATACATATGTCTCGAAATACATACATATGTCTCGAAATACATACATATGTCTCGAAATACATACATATGTCTCGAAATACATACATATGTCTCGAAATACATACATATGTCTCGAAAGTATGCAGATGCCTTTAACATTTGTAGATGTATATAACATATGCGGAAATACCTAAAAAAAAAAAAATATGAAAAAAATATAGCCGTGATGTTGTCATATTTTTTGACGAGTCTAACTTTAACACTAAGGAACGTGTGCGAAAATTTTTAATTGAAAATAAACGAAAGAGAGAATAATTAATGAAGTCCAATTAATGGAAAAAAATCGCAAATTTATTCGGACGACAATTCACTTGGATTAATGATAGCCCTGACTTATATACGTGTCTTATTGCTCTATGTCTGTTTGGTTAGGGAAGGTTAGGGAAGGTTAGATGATGATAGGCTAGGTTTGGTTAGGTTAAGCTAGGCTAGGTTTGGTTAGGTTAAGCTAGGCTGGATTTGATAAGGTTTTGTTTTGGTTATGTCCGGTTTGATTAGGTTAATTTAAGTTAGAGTAGGTGTGGATCGGTTTGGTTAGATTAATCTAGATGGATTTGGTTTGATAAGTATCTGCATCTCGATGCAAATTTGTTGGTGGTAATGGTGGCAACAGTCACACACCATACAATCACCTCTGAAGCGATGGTTTCACTTCATGCAGGTCGGTGTTCAATCCCCGATCGCCCAAGGGGGTTGGGCACCATTCCTCCCCTCCCATTTTCCATACCAAATCCTTATCCTGACCCCTACCAAGTGCTATATAGTGGTAGTGACTTGGCACCTTCTCCTGATCTCTGCAGCAGTGGTGATTGTTTGGTGGTGGTTGCTGTGGTGGTGGTAATGTGTGAAGGTGGTTGTAGTTGGTGGTGATGATTGATGATGACAATAACTGGTGATGGTGAGATGGTTGACTGTCATGTTGACGTCAAGACCGAACTGTCTTCCGTGGACGAAAGACAGGAGCAAGAATTAAGAATAATTAACCTGTTTAATTATCTCTTAAGCGAAATGTTAGCAATCATGGAAATATAATTACAACAGAAAATATTTGATTCGCATTTTTTCCTCTTTTTTTTATAAGGAAGCTTTTCCTAGCTCATCCTGGAAACATTTTCCAGAGCCACCTGGAAGTATTTTCCAGCGCCACCTGGAAGAACTTTCCAGCACCACCACCTGGAAACTTGCTACACCGCCACCTGGAAGCATTTTCCAGCGCCACTGGAGGTCTGTCAAGAATAAATCACAGCAGAAAGGTAAAGGCAGAGAGTAAAAATCTATGAGTTTGTGGTGGCGAAGGTGGTTAGCAGTGCTAGTGGAATATATATATATATATATATATATATATATATATATATATATATATATATATATATATATATATATATATATATATATATATATATATATAAACACGCAGAAGTACTCTAAGACTATTACAATTCAGCAAGGGCCTTGGAGCCTCAACCGCAGTTTCTCACGGAGGCGTCGACGAGTGGGTGTATTTGTGTTCCCACTCCACGCTCGATTACCTGCAGAGGAAGTGTTTTTGGGCGGGTGTGTGTGACCAGCGTCCCGGATGGCCCGAGGGCGCTCCGTCGAGCGCTCCTGACGAGGAGGGGGGGGGGCAGGGGGTGGAAATAGTTCTTGAGATGTGAGAGTGTATCAGTTATTAAGCCATCACCGTGGAAAGGGAAACTGTGGGTTGGGGGTTTGGGGATGGGGTAGCAGCAGGGAGGGGACTCTTCGTTGAAACCTCTCGTTCTACCACCATCTCACTATAGCCACAACCACAACCAGCACCACCAGTCACCTCCACCACCAACAACGACCTTCCCAGTCACGAACAGCACCTGGGACTTCAAGAACATATTCCAGTGACTTTCCCACGCTTTGTTATCGCGCGCAGAAAACACACACGGCCACAGGTTTTTTCTTCCCCGTCCTCGCCGTCTCTGGAGACGAGTGAGAGCTCCCGTACTGACTAGACGGGTGTGTCATTACCCCTTGGTATAATGCACGATACAGATTTCCTCTGTAAATTTTTGCTGCCGCTACCTGGAATATGAAGATCTTCAAGGCGTGCGTGTGTATTCACCTAGTTCTATTCACCTAGTTGTGCTTGTTGGGATTGAGTTCTGCTCTTTCGGCCCGCCTCTCAACTGTCAATCTATTGGTGTACAGATTCCCGAGTCTACTGTGCTCTATCATATCTACATTTGAAACTGTGCATGGAGTCTGCCTCTACCACATCACTGCTTAATGCATACCATTTACTAACTACTCTGACACTGAAGAAGTTCTTCCTAATGTCCCTGTGGCTCATTTGGGCACTAAGTTTCTACCTGTGTCCCTTTGTTCGTGTTCCACCCGCGCTAAAGAGTTTGTTTTTGTCCACCCTGTCAATTTCCCTGAGAATTTTGTAGATGGTTATCATGTCTTTCCCTTACTCTTCAGTTTTCCAAGGACGTGATGTTCAACTCCCTTAGCCTTTCCTCGTAGCTCATACCTCTCAGTTCCGGGGCTAGTTTTTGGTGGTATACCTCTGAATCTTCTCTAACTGTCTTCTGTTAACTAGGTATGAACTCCAGGCAGGCGCTGCATATTCCAGGATTGGTCTTACATAAGTGGTATACAAGGTCCCGAACGATTTCTTACGCAAGTTTCTAAAGGCAGTTCTTATGTTGGCCAATCTAGTATATGCCGCTGATAATATCGTTTTGATGTGGGCTTCTGGGGACAGGTTCAGCGTGATATCAACCCCCAGATCTTTCTCTCTATTTGACTTTTGCAGGATATCACCATCCAGATGGTACCTTGTGTTCAGCCTTCTACTCCCTTCGCCAAATTTTACTACTTTTACACTTTCCTGAGTTGAACTTTAGTAGCCATTTTCTAGACCATTCCTCCAATCAGTCCAGGTCATCCTGTAGTCTCTGTCTATCTTCATAGACAGAGACATATTTCTTTCACCCCCGTCCCATCCCAAATCCTTATCCTGACCCCTTCCAAGTGCTATATAGTCGTAATGCCTTGGTGCTTTCCCCCCCTGATAGTTCCCTTCCCTTATCAAAATTGTTGCATCATTAACAAACATTGAGAGGAATGAGTCTATACCCTCTGGAAGATCGTTTACATATATTACAAACAGGCATGGGTCCAAGTACAGAGCCCTGTGGGACTTCGCTGGTGACATCTCGCCACTCTGATGTCTCTCCCCCTTTCCTCACAGTTACTCGCTGTTTTATGTTGCATAGATACTCCCTTATCCACTGGAGCACCTTACATTTTACTCCTGCCTGTTGCTCCAACTTTTGTAACATGCCTTTTATGGGGTACTGTGTTAAAGGCTTTCAGAGAGTCCAAGAAAATGCAGTCTGCCTACCCTTCTCTTTCTTGCTTAATTTTTGGTTGATTGGTCATAGAATTCTATTAAACCTGTGAGGCACGATTTACCATCTCTGAACCCATGTTGGTGGTGTGTTACAAAGCTATTTCCCTCCAGATGCTCTACGAGCCTTTTCCTCAGGATCTTCTCCACCACCTTGCATGGTATTCAAGTTAGGGAAACTGGCCTGTAGTTCAGTGCCTCTTGCCTGTCACCCTTCTTGTATATTGGGACTACGTTATCTGTCTTCCAGCTTTCCGGTAGGTCTCCTGTTTCCAGTGAACTGTTGTACACCATAGAAAGTGGCACACTTATTGCTTCTGCACCTTCTTTTAGTATCCACGGTGAGATTCTGTCAGGCCCAACAGCTTTTGTTCCTAAGCCTTTGTCCTATCTTGTGTACTTTATGTACCGTGTACTTTATGTGTACTGTGTGTGTGTGTGTGTGTGTGTGTGTGTGTGTGTGTGTGCGTACCTGTCTACGTGTTATTTTTTTCGGACTTAAAAGTCGTAGTTTCTTCCATGTATCTTTAAATTGAAGCGCTCTGTCTGTCGTCTGTCTGTCTGTCTGTCTGTCTGTCTGTCTGTCTGTCTGTCTGTCTGTCTGTCTGTCTGTCTGTCTGTGTCTGTCGCTCCGTCTGTCTGATTATCTGCCAGATGATCTCGGTGTAGCCCGACTGATCCTCAGTTATCTGTTCTTCCCATTTATTCAAATTCTCTCTCTCTTTTTGTTTTTACTTTTTCTACCCCACCACCTTTTTATATCCCCCCCCCCATTTCTTTCTAATAAATTTTATAGAAAGTTTCCTTTTCCTAGGCAAAAAATTTAAGATCGCAGAAAAGCGTGAAAGCAGAAAGAAAATCCATGCGACAAGAGAAAAAACTAAATTACCCATTTACAGGGAATTACAGACTGTAAGGCTTTTATGCGAGGCATTACAGACGTTGCAACTTTTCTCACACTGAGCCACAAAGGTAATTCGACCCAGGGCGCAAACGTTTGTGTTGTGTTCCGAACCTCTCGATTGCGGTCTGGTGCTCAGATGCTAAAGGAACCCTGGGGGGATAAGGGGGTGGTGGTTCGATTCTCACCTAGCTTTACCCTTGAAGATGAACGGGCGCCGCCTCTTCACAACGTAGCATCTTGATCATTTGATTGGATTTTGGGTTGGTATTAAGCCTATCAACCAAGGGTGGGGCTTTAAAGGCAATCACAATTGCTTACTGATGAATCAACAGGTTATTGATAAAGATTCGCTGCCTGGAACAAAGTTCCAAGTAGCACGGCTATGGTGAGCCCGTAGTGCCTTAACCAACAGTAGCACGGCTATGGTGAGCCCGTAGTGCCTTAACCAACAGTAGCACGGCTATGGTGAGCCCCTAGTGCCTTAACCAACAGTAGCACGGCTATGGTGAGCCCGTAGTGCCTTAACCAACAGTAGCACGGCTATGGTGAGCCCCTAGTGCCTTAACCAACAGTAGCACGGCTATGGTGAGCCCCCAGTGCCTTAACCAACAGTAGCACGGCTATGGTGAGCCCGTAGTGCCTTAACCAACAGTAGCACGGCTATGGTGAGCCCGTAGTGCCTTAACCAACAGTAGCACGGCTATGGTGAGCCCGTAGTGCCTTAACCAACAGTAGCACGGCTATGGTGAGCCCGTAGTGCCTTAACCAACAGTAGCACGGCTATGGTGAGCCCGTAGTGCCTTAACCAACAGTAGCACGGCTATGGTGAGCCCGTAGTGCCTTAACCAACAGTAGCACGGCTATGGTGAGCCCGTAGTGCCTTAACCAACAGTAGCACGGCTATGGTGAGCCCGTAGTGCCTTAACCAACAGTAGCACGGCTATGGTGAGCCCGTAGTGCCTTAACCAACAGTAGCACGGCTATGGTGAGCCCGTAGTGCCTTAACCAACAGTAGCACGGCTATGGTGAGCCCGTAGTGCCTTAACCAACAGTAGCACGGCTATGGTGAGCCCGTAGTGCCTTAACCAACAGTAGCACGGCTATGGTGAGCCCGTAGTGCCTTAACCAACAGTAGCACGGCTATGGTGAGCCCGTAGTGCCTTAACCAACAGTAGCACGGCTATGGTGAGCCCGTAGTGCCTTAACCAACAGTAGCACGGCTATGGTGAGCCCGTAGTGCCTTAACCAACAGTAGCACGGCTATGGTGAGCCCCTAGTGCCTTAACCAACAGTAGCACGGCTATGGTGAGCCCGTAGTGCCTTAACCAACAGTAGCACGGCTATGGTGAGCCCCTAGTGCCTTAACCAACGGTAGCACGGCTATGGTGAGCCCGTAGTGCCTTAACCAACAGTAGCACGGCTATGGTGAGCCCCTAGTGCCTTAACCAACAGTAGCACGGCTATGGTGAGCCCGTAGTGCCTTAACCAACAGTAGCACGGCTATGGTGAGCCCCTAGTGCCTTAACCAACAGTAGCACGGCTATGGTGAGCCCCTAGTGCCTTAACCAACAGTAGCACGGCTATGGTGAGCCCGTAGTGCCTTAACCAACAGTAGCACGGCTATGGTGAGCCCCTAGTGCCTTAACCAACAGTAGCACGGCTATGGTGAGCCCGTAGTGCCTTAACCAACAGTAGCACGGCTATGGTGAGCCCGTAGTGCCTTAACCAACAGTAGCACGGCTATGGTGAGCCCGTAGTGCCTTAACCAACAGTAGCACGGCTATGGTGAGCCCGTAGTGCCTTAACCAACAGTAGCACGGCTATGGTGAGCCCGTAGTGCCTTAACCAACAGTAGCACGGCTATGGTGAGCCCGTAGTGCCTTAACCAACAGTAGCACGGCTATGGTGAGCCCGTAGTGCCTTAACCAACAGTAGCACGGCTATGGTGAGCCCGTAGTGCCTTAACCAACAGTAGCACGGCTATGGTGAGCCCCTAGTGCCTTAACCAACAGTAGCACGGCTATGGTGAGCCCGTAGTGCCTTAACCAACAGTAGCACGGCTATGGTGAGCCCCTAGTGCCTTAACCAACTGGCATAATTTAGTCCTTAACTTTCTTTTATATGCTCACCGAGCAGATAGTTGCACGTCTTAACGTACAGATCCTGATGATTCGGAGATAACGAATGTTTCAAACATATAAACATATTGTTAATAAAGAAGACAGAGCCTAGGAGCTGGAGCCTCATATAGAAGAACATGGCGTTCCTTGTCTCTTAATAGTAAAGCCATGCAATGTTTGCTTGAATTCCACTGACAGGTGTCCGAAGGCATAGTATACAGACTAACTTTGGTATCTACTTAAATCGATATCAAGTTTAACTGCAGCGATGTGTCTGACTCAGCCCTGCATGTCTGGTTTATTGATAGCCTTCTGCATTTGCAAGTGCACTTTGTTATTGTGCACTGTGTCTTGCAAAATAGATGTTGCATGGATTCCTGTCGTAAATATGCTAGCTGTGTGTATTTTTTTGTGAGGCGTTGAAGAAAGAAAGAGCATTATAGTTATATTGATCAATTATGTGGAAAAATTGTTTAGAATCATTATAAGAACACATGAACATAAGAGTGAAGGTAACTGCAGAATGCATATGGCCCACACGACGTAGTTCCTATTTCTACCGACCCAGACCCGTTCATATATGTGTATCTGACCTGCGCTGGAAACAATAC